>NC_079454.1:30000-75000 GCF_903798145.1 Danio aesculapii
CAGTAAGTCCTGTGTAAGTCGCCCTGGAGGATCTGCGGCTATAAATACAGCCACAGATGTCAGCTAATCTCCTCTTTCTCTGAGTCTCTCTCTGAGTCTCTGACAAACTCACCACCGGCCAGCTCCTGAACAAACGCTCCCCTTCCCCAAAACACCTGTCCATCCACACACACACAGGATCAGCTTTCTTTCCACATGTCAGACTTTTCTGGATGCTTGCAAATAATGGGTGTTATAGTAATGTTGTGACAAAATAAAACAAAATTTCACATGCTTAAAGGCACAGTCCACCTGAAACTGAACTTTCTGTCATCATTTACTTTCCCTTCTTCCAAAACTGTTAAAAAAGCTAAAGAAGATATTTTGAAGAATGTTGGAATCCTGTAATCTTCAACTTCCATAGTAGGAAAACAAATACTGTGGATATTTACTTCCTTTAGAATATCTTCCTCAGTGTTCACCAGAAACTCAAACATGTCTGAACTGTGCCTTTAAGCTAACAGGTGATCTAGTTTAGTGAAGGGGATGCTGAATAAACCATCTAAAGAAACTTGTCATCTGCTCTCTCTCTAGTGTTGAATCACAAACGATGATATTTTTAATGAAGCCAGAATTGAACACTTGCATTATTAATAGAGCTAGACAGCAACCTAAAGACAACCTGGCAACCACCCATGTCACCACAGAAACACCCCCACAAACTTCAAATACCTTGGCAACCACTCAGATCAACCCAAACCACCCTGGCAACCTAAAACACACCGGAAATCACCTGAGAAACACACTGGCAACCACCCAGATCACTACAGAAACACCATGTCAACCTAAAAACAGCCTGGTAACCACTTAGATCACCCCAGCAACCTAAAGACACCCTGACAGCCACCCAGATCACCCCAGAAACACCCTGGCAATATATACATATTTTGGCAACCACTAAGATCACCCCAAAACACCCTGGTAACCTAAAAACACCCTGGCAACCACACTGATCTCCACAGAAACACCCCAGAAACACACTGGCAACCTAAAAACACCCTAGCAATCATCTTAGAAACACCCTGGCAACCAACCAGATCAACCCACAAACACCCCAGAAATCTATAAATGCCTTGGCAACCATCCAGATCACCACAGAAACACCCTGGCAACCTTAAAACACCCTAGCAACCACCCAGATCACCCCAGTAACCTATAATCACCTTGGCAATCAAAACACTCAGAGAAACACTAGTTTCACCCCAGAAACCGATTAGTCTCGTTGACTGACTGAAGAGCAGTGATGTGATGACTGGGCTCTGAGCCCCACTGTATCGTCACTGTGGCCCCGTGAGCTCTTTCTCTGCAGTGACATCAGCAGGCTCTGTCTAAGGGCTCCAGTCGGAGCTCTGAGAGTTTCAGGCTGAAATAAAGGCGAATGCATCAGTGCTGATGAGAGAGGAGGAAATCAAATACACAGAGGGAGAGTGTCAGCAGAAATGAGCATCAAACAAACTGCACATGACTCCTCAGCAAGCCTTTTCTGTGCTCTGTCTATATACATTACACGGCTGTCTGAAATACTCGATTCTGATTGGTCAGTCATGACATTCCAAAGTGTATTATTCACATATAACAACCGCTGAGTGACACAGACTCATGCGGGAACTGAGATTTACAGTCAGTGAATACGTTCATCTATATATGTACATCCATTCTCATATGTATCTGCCCGTCTATCATGCCTCACTTTTTGACTCTTTGGCACCCTCTTGTGACTGAATAATAACACTCAGGTTAGTGTTTACTCCATTCAGTTGGTTTTGTTTCTGTTAGCTTTGTGTTTAAATAGATTTATAAAGCATTATGGATCAGAACAATGTTTTGTTTCTATTTTTTTATGATTAGTGTCCAGTATCTGTGTAATAATCAGGATCAAGCACATCAGGTCGGTTGTTTTCTCAGAATAACCCCTTCAGTCTTCTACAGCAGTGCTGAGCTTCACATCAGCTGCTGATCAACTTGTCAGGCTTTATTCTCAGAGAACACCCTGCTGCTGATCTGCTTTATCCATAACTTTTATGCGCATATATAATTCATGCTTTTTCATAAATCATGTTTTTAGCAGTTGAACTTTTCTTATATAGGTGACGCTAGTTCTGCCGGCTCAAGCACAGACAGTAATATATGCATGTGATTTATTAGCTGCAAAATTACAGCTGGAGTTCCTAAATGTGCAGCAGAATAATACAGATCACTGTCCTGGACCTTGAAGAATGTTCCTCATTTTCTGTGTGTTGTGTCCTAAATTGGACAGCTGTTGAAATACTTTAGCGGATAACTTGAGGTCAAACGTGCTTTATGTTTATCACATCTGAAAGTGCATTTGTGTGTTGTTCTATTGGAATTAATTTCAAGCTATTCCTGTCTGTTTTAATAAAGGTTACTGCCATGGCCATAGAATTAATTAAAAACACTTTACACACACACACACACACACACACACACACACACACACACACTCTCTCTCTCTCTCTCTCTCTCTCTCTCTCTCTCTCTCTCTCAGCAGATTTACTGACTGCAGGAATTAACAAGGTCTTTATTAGCTTTTATGTTTCTTGTACATGAGAGAGAAAATCCTGCATTTTTTTAGTGATTACCTTAGATTAAACTACACAATAGATTTAGTTTTATCTTAGAGTCCAAATCCTGCCTTTATATTATCCTAGCTCAGCAGTTTATAGTGATGCTGTGTTTAAAATGGGCCTCTGTCTGGAGGAAACGCCGGCTTCCCAATAAAATGACGGTCTGCTCTATACAATCATATTATCCTCTATTCTTCATCCTATGATCCTAAAGTCTGTTATAGTCAAATAATCCCCTAACCTGTAGTTAAAGGGATCTCAGATCAGTCTGTTAAAGGAAATGAGGAGAATTGGAAATGATTTTTGATGTGAAACTGAGACGTAGTTCCCAGCATGCTCTGCGCTGGTCCTGTAGTGTACATGAGGGTTTATTGAGCGAGCAGGACGGTGTTTGCTCATGCTGTGGTTCAGAAGGGAATCAGAACGCTACTGCTGTACTCAAGAGTCTGGTTGTTGACTGATCAGTTCCATTAAAACTCATATGTTTGATTTGAGAAAACTCTGGTTGTCTTCTTTATCCTGGTGCAGTAGGGATAGGAAGATTCCCCAATTCACTCGGTGCGTCTGGCTACTACAGCATATTACAATTCTGTTGTTTATATATGAGATTGCATTCATTTGCATACATGTTTTATAAGCTGTACATCATGCAGAGATCAAGAAAATCTTTGGATTTGTTTGATTCGTAGATTATGTAGGCTATTTTAAAATGGATATTTTATAAGAACTATTAATAATTGTAATTCTCCAAATGTAAA
The DNA here is from genome assembly GCF_903798145.1 of Danio aesculapii. NCBI lineage: Eukaryota > Metazoa > Chordata > Actinopteri > Cypriniformes > Danionidae > Danio > Danio aesculapii. The sequence continues at coordinate 33,383 of NC_079454.1, forward strand.
AAGGTTGGTTTGCTGGTTGTACCCTAAATCATCAACAGCCTATTGAGTTTATGGTAAAGATCCAGGACAGAGGCGATCAACATCAGCATTGGTTTGGCATCAACTCATCTGTGGCAAACTGTAATCAGAAATGTCCTTCTTTGGCAAAATACATCTGTAGGCATGTGTGGCTGCACGTGTTACCATCCCTCGAGTTAACAAATACGTGTTGCTCATTAGAGGCCGATCGCACCGAACGTCCTTTTCTGTTCCAAAAATGCAAGGTGCACCGCACTGCCATTTATGTTGACAAGAAAAAAAGCAGCGCTGTGCTCTTTTGTATGTCACTAGGAAACGATTGAATCAGCTGTGTATTGTCCGCGAGTGTTCCTGTCGATGTTGTTCTAATTGTAATATTTAATAATATTGGAATATTCAAGATTCGTAAAGTCATACAGCTCTGGATATCTTGAAACAGCCACCGAAGTCCCTCCTCCATCTTCAAAAGTCTCCATAGTCATCTTGACAACACAAACACTGCTGTCACCTTAATGGAAACCCCGCCTCTGCTTTCATTTGATTGGAGAATGAAACAGATGCGACTGACGTAACGTGTTTTTACAGCTCATGGTTGACTTTTATTTCAACTACGAACGCACTGCATGCAATGGCAAAAGCGCGAGGCGCAGTAGGGGGTTAAATGCGGCATAAGCAGCACACAAAACACTTGCAGCTGTTAGTAAATTCTTTAAAATATGCGCCTCTTTAACACATGAGTAACTCATGCACTGTAAAAAGTATGACCTAGATCTAACTTATAAAAAGTGAGGCAAGTGGCTGCATCGGACGTTTTAGATTGAATCAACTTCCAGCCTTTTTTAAGTATATTAAACACTAAAACTTTGCTTAAAACAAATGTAACAAAATTAAGTTGAGCCAACTAATATTTCTAAAATTACTCAAATCAGATAAACTTACTTTTTTTGTTAAACCTAACTTATTTATACATTGCTATATGTTGCCTGAACTTATTTTAATTAGGTATTAAGAACTTAATTATCTAAATAAAATTAACCATGCATATGTCATTTAAAATGAATTCAATTGACTTCTGGCTGTAACCTCAGAAAATAAATCTTCATTTTTATATTCTAAGTACACTATACAGTGATTAAGTAAAAACAGATAAACAGACTTTATACGGTTAATAACAATTAAATAAGAATGGGAAGATGGATTAAAGACCATAGCATTTATTCAATGTCAACCAATGTCCCTAAAAGTGACTACAAAACAGGCCATTAATGTGGCTGCACATACACAATACATAAATAAAAACATTAATAATGCCAGATCCTATTGAGAAATCATCTAAGACAACTCAGTAAGGAGATCTGCATACTTTGATGAAGATTTAGGATGCATAAGGTCCAGTCCCACAAAGAGTCTCTGATATATCTCAAATAATGTATACAGTTTTGATGGAAGTCGAGGACATCGTTAAGTCCAAACAGGAGCCATCATGCACATGACAGGTTTGGTAAACCTCTGACAGTCCTATGATTATCCAAACTGTGTTGGGCTGATGTCAAATTTTTCCCGCGGGCAGCCGCATGCACCTCTGATTCCACACAACTCTATTGGTGGAGAGAAAAAGAGAAACAGGAATTCAGGTGTTTGATACTAAATAATATTAAATAGCTAAATGCTAAATAGAAAATATCTTACATAAACTACAAGTCAAGTTACAAAAGTGCAGTGAGAATGATACATGGATGAAACACCTTAGTTTATCAGTTAAAATTTACCTTAGTTAAACTTCTGTATTAAAAAAAGGTTATATAGGTTATTGTGTACTTACATTATTCCAGGTGTTTTTAAGAATCAAATTCTAAAGAAAACTGATTTTATTCAGTGTAACAGTGTATGGCATTTTGGTTGCCTGTCAATCAAGGAATTATTTCAATTTAGGTATTACATTTTCAGTTTATTTTTGCAACTTATAAAGCATAAAAATATGTATGTAACTTACATATTAAACAGTTTGAAAATGGCAAATATAAAATCTATGATTTAACTGTCATCTTCATTTTGCACCAAACTTTGCATAAGTCATAATACAAAATTAAATAAATACATTGCCATTTTACATATTACCTTAAGGTTAACATTACATTTTTGCTGAAGCTACTTTTAATTTACTTTTTCTCCAAATTTAATGTTACTGGCAAATGATAGTTCAGTGAATCAGTGTTTTCAGTTAGCTTTAGTGAAAGACTGACAGATAATAAGAAACTGCATTAGGATATTTTTTACTGTTTGTTCATTGCACATATACAAAAAATCTTCAGATATCAAATGCAATTCTATGGAGCCCACTATTGTTTGCAATTTTACCCGTGTTTTACTTACCTGCAAATAATTATAGCTGTAATCGTATCTAATGTTTTTCTTAACAAAATAATCAAAATCACTTTGGTATCTAAAGACCAAGAAAATGCATTTTAGAATGAGGTGCGTACATCTTAAATGGTTCTGTAAACATAAATGTAATTTAAGTTCAAATAAATTATAAATCTGTAATTTATTCACATTGCAGTATTAACAAAAAACTTATGGACTAAATCTCTTAAACACAAACCTTAAGCTACTTAATGTTACGCTAAACACAAACTACTGTTCCATATGTTTCTGCATTTATTATGCATCCTTAATGTGCTGATAATAACTTAGGTTAGCTAGCCAAGTTAGCGCTAGCAAACTGCACCCACCCCCCGACCGCCCACCAGAGACCTAGTTAATCCGTTCTGTAACGTTAGTTATACCTACTAAGTGTTTTAAAACTACTTTACATTTTTTTTCTCAGGACTATCACTTTTAATCGTTAGCATGAACTAGCGTTGGTTAGCGTTAGCCAACTTAGCTTTCCATGAGAGAGCAGTCTGTTACCTGACGTTACAGTACAATTTACAAGCTAAAACCTCACCTGCCTAGTGAAGTCGGCAGTTTAGCATGACTTTACAATTATCATTCGGCTACATTTGCAACTTACCGTGTTAATCAGATCCGCTGCTGCGAGCAGTAAATGTCGCCCCTTGTAGATGCTGCGTGTGTCTGGAAAGTGGCGGGCAGTGAAAATGGGGTCACGCAGAATTATTAAAATCGCGTTTGATGAACAGACCTGCACACATCGACAGCTGCTCTAATAAATTGTCTGTGTCAACTCACTTTTATAACATTTATTCTACACAATAACCACATACAAAAATATACTCAAATAAATTGCATTAGTTTTATTTAAAATATACTGTTATTTAAAAACTGATCTACTTTAAGTAAACAATAAGCAAATTGATATTTTTTGGTATAAGACAAATATAATTAACTAGATTGCAATTATTTAAAGTATATAAAACCAACTTTGTGAGTGTAGCACTTTTTACAGTGTGAGCGTGTTCGCTGTGATCGACCCCTTATGCAGCCAAACTTTAAAAAAAATAAAATAATATTGTTTAATCATTTAACTGATGAAAAAATGTACAAAAGCACACACATTACTTTAACTGGGTGCTCAGCCAAACTGCAAAAAGTGAAAACATTTATTCACAGAGGCGGCAACACCAAAGCTCCAAAACTACACATTAAATCAATTAAAAAAAGCTGACACAAAGCGTGTTACGTTTCGAGCACTCGGCGCTTGTACACTGCCGGATAACATGATCTCCTATTATCTCAAAAAATACATCTAAAAAACATCTAAAAAAATACACATTTATAAATTATACAGCTTAGATATTCAAAACAAAAATACAGGAGAAAAAACACAAAATAAAGAAAACAGAATATAACGAGGAAATACAACAAAATATAGCCAAAAAACCTTATACCCAAACACCTAATTCAACATTAAAGAATTATTAAAGAAAAGAATGAATGTACCATGTGCCTAGCTGCTTCATGTGTATCAGTAACCTATCGTACATCGTTGGCTGAGATGCGGATCATATTGTACTGCCTCAGTTCTGAGCTGCAGCTGTATTAAGGACAGCACTAAAGCTCGTGGCTGGACTTGTTGTCAGAACTGATGTGATTTCTTCTATATTTAGGCAGATCACAGACGCATCTCTTCACCTCTGTAGCCAAAAGTAGACCTCGTGCAGCTTTTCCAATCAAGGCTAATAGGCTGAACAAACTCAGCTATTTCTGTCCTAGGCACAGCTTCAAAGAGCAGAACAAATAGAGCAAATCACTCAAATAGACCAGCACTCAGAGGCTGACGATACACTACTGCCTTACCCATAATGCAGCTCACATGGGGCCACACTGTATGAGATTACACAGTGCATGAGATTTTACAGTAAGACATTTAAGCATAATGTGATTTAATAATAGAGTTCTGACTAGCAAACAATGCAGAACAATCTTAACCAGCACAATTAAAACATTGATAATTAAACGACTAGCTGTTCTTAATCATCTCAAACTCACACGCCTACTAGACACATGGGGTACACAATAACACACTCTGTACACACACCACTTGTAGACAGCACACACCCCCTCCATGGGTGCGCCTGAGCAGGACACAGTGGCTTATAAATTGTAATGAATGGATAGCAGAGGCGCTTCAGCAGACCTGAAATTAGCATGTAAGCTAACTCATTAAGGTCTCAGTCACAATAGCGACACTGTCTTTCCCATACACTAATACACCCATACTCATGCTATTTTTATTTAGAATACACACACGCAGTATATAGATATATATATACACACAGTTGAAGTCAGAAATTTTCGCTCCCCTTTTGAATTTTTCTACTTTTCCAATATTTCCCAAATGATGTTGAACAGATTCAGGAAACTTTCACAGTATTTCCTCTAATATTTGTTCTTCTGGAGAAAGTCTTATTTGTTTTATTTCAGCTAGAATAAAAGCAGTTTTTAATTGTTTTAAAGTCATTTTAAGCTCAATATTATTAGCCCCCTTCAGCAATATTAGTGTTGGATTGTCTCCAGAATAAACCACTGTTATACAATGACTTGCCTAATTACCCTAACTTTACCCTAATTAACCTAGTTAAGCCTTAGTTAGTTAAATGTCACTTTAGCCTAGTTAACTAGCCTAGTTAAATGTCACTTAAAGCTGTATACTAGTGTCTTGAAGAATATCTAGTCTAATATTATTTACTGTCATCATGACAAAGACAAATCAGTTATTTGAGTTAAGTTATTAAACTATTATGATTATAAATGTGCTGGAGAAATTTTCTCTCTGTGAAACAGAAATTGGGGAAAAAATAAAGATGGGGGGGCGAATAATTCTGACTTTAACTGTATGTGTATATGTATGTATGTATGAATATATACACACAGTTGAAGTCAGAATTATGTATATATGGGGGAGCTGTTATTGTTGGAAACACTCTTCTTGATGACAGCATGTGTGTTGTAGATGTCACACTGTGTTATCGGTCATAAAGCAGCGTGTAGTCTGGTATATTCAGCACCCACGACACATCAAGGTTTAATCTAGTCAAAATCCACCAATCTGACACAGTGATTGTCGTAAGCAGTAATAATAATAGTGTAATGTGATCAGGGCTTTCGTCAGTGACTGACACTGCAGATGTGTCACTGCTGTAGTGATTCAGCATTGGTCGGCCCTCGGGGGTCCTTCTGGCCCCAGCATTCACCTGTCCTGCCGGTTGAGTCTGAGCTCAGCTTCTGTCTGGATCTGGATTTCTGTTTCCCTTTTTACCACTATAAAAAGACACTCACTGACACAACGGATGTTGTTTGAGTCTACATTTCATTTTCAAACCGTCTGCTAGTTATTTTATCTTCCAGATCTGAACTAGAGGTGAACTATCTGCTTTCTGCCTCCCGTATGGCAATAAATGTCACGAAAACTGATGTTTAATTGCACATTGGAAGCATTTGACACTGAATAAATCAGGACCTGAGGTGATCTTTGTCTCAGTAGTTTATGCTGTTGTTCTGCTGAAATGTTGCAGAAATAGACAGCTTTTCTAGAATAGACCTTTTGATTTTGTGTGGCGTCACGTGCAGGTAGGACATGATGTGCTTGAAATGCTCTCAGTGAATGCGACACTTGAGAGCCCTGTTTACACTGCTTTAGCAACTGGCGGCTGTACCTTGAAGCTAGATTAGCTGGTTAGCCAGTAAAGTTTGAGCTTAGTTTGGACCAGTCCTGTGTTTTTGCTCAGCTTAGCTCAGCTCAGCTGCTCCAGGACACCATGGCAACTGAGAGAGACTATAGTGGAGCGGCCTGCAGCTAATGCTGAATTCCCTGCACGTTGCTTTAGGGTCCGTCTTTCCCCTCTGTCTGATGCAGAGGTGTGTGTTTCTCACTCTTCTGCTCATTCTGGATCTCTCTCTTCCTCTCGTCTTTATTATTTCATCCTGTTTTCTTGTCTCTTTCTCTTTGTTGGTCATTACCATAACAGTAAAACTGGAATAATCACCATCAGCTCTGAGTGGTCTCCTGAGGGGTCTCAGGCAGCACATACGCTCGATCCTCAGCTAATTTTCAGTGTTAAATTCACTCAAAGTGTGAAAACGAGCACTTCATCTGTGTTGATACGGGTTCACGATATATGCAGCTCAACTGACTTTAAATAGGGATTTTTTCACACTTGCATTGTGTTTAAAATGCACTATAGTGTATTAGCTGCTAAGTCAGGGCCGTTCACACAATGCATTATATTTCAGCGTAGTCTTTCGAGAGACTCTGATCTGTTCTGGATCCTCAAGTTGTGATTTCCTTGCTTTATTTAGACGGTGTGATGAGAAAGAGGCAGTGAAGTCAGTGATTTATGACTCTGTGATGTTCAGAAAGTCTGTCAGATTAATCCTGAATTGGTTTAAAAAGTCAGAATCTTGTCAAATCTTGTAGAAGTGAAGGCCATCTGTGACGATTGGGATGATGGAAAGAGCAGTGTAGACGAGTAATCTCTGCTGGATCAGTCTGAAGTCTCCAAGAAGAGGAGGAGGAGTAATCTCTGACTGAAGCATTGTCAATCTCAATGCATCTATCTATCAGATTAAAGAGGATTGAAAGTTTATTGAGGTTGTCTCTAGTGATTCAGAAAGCGCAGAGCTGGACTGATTGAGCAGCCGATCTGCATTCATGTTTCCTTCAATAATCAGAGGAGAACCGCTGGGACATGGGAGCATTAGAACGGCTGCGGGATGAAGAAAACAAAGAGTCGGCCGGATTTACCACTCCTCACAAACAAAAGAGAGCGTTTGCTTAATTTGTCTAAGTGATTTCTTGGTTCCTGCATTATCGCTGGATGCTTTAATAATCTTTTAAAGTGTATTTTGAAAGCGAGGAGCATCTGTTGTTTATATATGAGATTACTGAACTGAAACCAGGTCCACACTCAGTCTTTTTAAGCTGTGCAAATGGGACTCTCTATACAGGGATATTAAACAAGCCCTGATGCTCACAGACATGAGCACGGGGAAACCAGAGTTATTTACAGCATTATAGAGTGAGATTCTCAGGCTAATCACAGAGCAAGTGCTAGATGATCCACCGGTCTCGTCTCAGCGTTAGTTCTGTCTTCAGGTCTGTTGTTGCTCTTGGTTTGGTGGTGGTCTTGAGCCCTAGTCAGATGGGACTAGTTTTCCAAATGACATTAGAGTTACAGTTCTTTACAGTCGACGTCTGTTGTTTCATATATGGGTTCAGATGGGATTAATATTTCTGTGTGTGTGTGTGTGTGCGTGTGTGTGTGCATGTGTGTGTGTGCGCGTGTGTGTGTTTTAGATGTGGGAGCTGCACGTGTCCATGTGATCTCAGGAAAAGAAATGTTTATTGAACACATCGCTTTCTGAAATGAACACTGAGACTCGTTTAGTGTTTCCACATTTCATAAGTTATTATTAAAGAAATGTTCACATGATGGTTTTATAGACCCTCTTATAATAATCCCACTGGAATGAATAGATTTTACCTTCATCATTATTTTCACATTATGTGTCTGACTGCAGAAATGAAAGCACTGTCAGCTGAAACTGATATTACGGTCAGGAATTAATTTATTTTAAAATACATCTATTTTAAGAGGATCCAAAAAACTACAAAACACAGCAGTATTATAACCACAGCCGTATCGAAATACTGTATTTATGACTTTTAGAAATACTACAAAATACTTTTACAAGCTAGCATGAACCTTCTTTCCAAACCTTCCATGAATAGGCCTGCCGGATCAGTCCCTTCGCTGTTAAACGTGAAGTAAACTATATTTGATAGCAGCCGTGGATTATCTGTATGTACCTGTTTGCACCTGTTTTGACCGTTGCCTGCCTGATCAATGTGTCTAATGAACTGCACGTGGGTCCTCAAGTCTGTTGTCCAGCGCCCTTACATTACAACATGCTTTAGTCTAAGATTGCAGACACATTGTCGGATGTCCAGAATTGACCTCAGGTGACTGAATGGGACTTTATCTTTTCCAGCGGTGGTTCAGTGCAGATCAGATGAGCCCCTGCTGCTGCTCCGGCCCCCCGCAGGACATCAGCTGTGTTTTGCGGGATATTTTGAAGATGCTGTAAAATGAGGAGGATGTGGACGTACACACCTCTCAAGTACATCAGACACGTGATTCTCAGATGATCAATAAAAGTGAACTGTTCAGTTGATGCACGGGCAAGACATGCAGTTCAGCAGAGCGTACACGGTTAATTCTCCTGCTAATGGCTAATGTTCAAATGTAGATTCAGATTGTGTTGAATGTCGCAGTAATGATACATCTGTCCTCCTCCTTCAGTCTCACTGACGCCTGCACTCATAAAGAAACGTCAGCTCTAGTGATTACTAACACTGCTCAAGCTGAGCCAGTGCTAAAGCTGAATATGTAGAAGAGTCTGCTTTATACGTCTGTGTTAAGGAGAGAACATCTTTACTGTTTACTGATCATCTTCACATTGAGTTCGCTGATGGAGGAAAATAAATCACTGAAGTGAACGATGAGAGAAAGCTGAACTGAGGAGGAGAACTTGGTTTCATTGTGCAGTAATGCATTGGGAAAATAGTGTTTTACTGTAATAGAGGTCAAATGACTGAAGTCAAAGCCACACATCTGATCTGGAGCGCGTCTGAGGATCACTTCCAGATTCATGAATAATTTATGGCTCGCTCTCACTTTATGAATCATTTTCTTAGGAGACTGAGTTTGCTGAAAGCCTATTCAAACATAAAGCTCGCAAATCCTCCATCTGTAACGACAGATAGCCAAATTCACATTCAAGTTCATTCACAAGTTAATTCCAATCCTGCGTCTAAAACACTCTAAACTAGCTAATATTTCATTACCATTCAAGACTTTATCTATTAACCAGTGATAGAAGTGTAGCTAAGGTAAGGCTCACATATATAAACAATACAAGAAATACTACCACACTACAAACACATTCATTTATTTTCCTTCACAGCAGAATGAACCGCCAACTATTCCAGTACATGTTTTACACAGCAGATGCCCTTCCAGCTGCAACCCATCACTGGGAAACACTCATACACTACAGCCAATTTAGTTCATCAGTAGAGTGGGGGAATTATGACATCACCTTGTAGGCTAATCGGCTGCTAGCATAAAACTGGTTACCTCTATAAAATCCCCATAGGATTTCCCCATAGGCTATTGGAAGATTGGAAATAATAAGCTGTGTTCAAACACTGTTCATTACACTTAAATGTTTTGTCCAGCCGGATAATCCTCACACCAAAATACAACTTTGAGCACTTTTGGATCGCAAGAGCTGAAAAGCTAACATTAGGCTATAAACGGACTTCAGTGCCTTCGGGGAGCTCACCTGTGACGACAGCACCCTCCTGCTACGGACAACTTCTCAAGCTTATGTTTAGAAATATGGTCCATAACAAAGAGTTACTCTCTCAGTTTATTATATTATAATCCACGCTATATAAAATAAACAAATAAAACACACAGAGCGACGTGTCTTCTGGATAGTTTTATTTGAAGGAAATACATTTTGTTGTGCTTTACGGTTGTTGTAGAAGTTTTGAAACTGTATGTGTAAATGTGCCTACAGTATTATCATCAGACATAATTAAATAAGTGTATCGCTCGCGTACACACAGCCCGCTTACCTTAGTAACAGACGACAGAAATGAGGCATGAGGGACAAGTCTATACGCCTGCAAGCTCCATCATGGACACAGAACAACATTCAATATTCTTTAATGTCACGAATTACAGTAAAAAGCAGCCCATACAGTCACATATGCTGTACATTAAAGAGGAGTGTAAATATTGCAGATATGACAGAGTTAAATGTGTTCAGATGAAGAAAATACAGAGGAAAATCCTTTGATGACGTTAAAATGACGTTAATATGTGTGTATATTTGCACATTTATTCACACAGTTGCATTACTGAGAGCAGGAAAGAGACGGGCTGCACTGGTGTGCTATATCCCCATAATAGTGTTTAATTAAAAATAAATGATCAAAAAAAAAGTACTACAAACTATAAAATACTATTCATGAAAATACTTCAATAACAGACAAATCCAAATGCCCAACACAAGCGAGCTCCAGACCAGTTCAGCTCGATGACATATAATGTCTCCGACACCGCCTGTAGTCCCATTTAGCAACTAGATAGCAGCCGTCTATATAAAGGAGCGTAACAGATTTAATAAATCAAGAGTGAGCTGTAACTGATGTGTTTTATGTTGTAGAATAAAATGTGAAAGTATCTTGAGCTTGTGTTGGCCACAGACCTTATTTAAGCAATTTTACTGAAATCCCGTTGAAAAACCCATTGACTTTGGGACGAGGAAACCGGAACTGCTAAAATGCTAACTTGCTTCCGGGTTTTTGCAAACAAATTGACGTCATAGTTCCTCTACTCAATTCCCCTATAGCGCATGTGTTTGAACTGTGGGGGAAACCGGAGCACCCGGAGGAAACCCACGCCAACATGCAAACTCCACACAAACACCAACTGACCCAGCCGGGACTCGATTTAGCGACCTTCTCGATCAAATCAGGTTAGGGGGTCAAACCGGTCCTTCACTCGCTCTGCCAGGTATTCAGCATGAGGATCAGCACACACATGTTAAAAACACTTTTCCTCCTGTACCGATAGAATCCTCAGTCGTACGTCACTGGATAAAAGCCTCTGCTAAATGAATATGTGTAAATGTGAAATGTTCACAGCTGTGCTTTTAAGAGTGTGTTTACACACAGATCCATTTGTCTGAGAAATCCTGAGAGGAGATCATCGCATTCACACGTCAAACGACTGCAGATGCTGTTACGCAGTTGCTTATGTCTGCTGTTGGCCAGGGTTTACTCAGCTATAGCAGTTCTGTCATTACTTGTTTAAATCATCAACAGTGCCCAGTGAAATTAACCACTTGATGATCACGAGGAGCAGGTTAACATCACTGTAAAGAATATGCAGTGTACTTCTTTCCATTCAGTGCAGATTTGGCCGGTCATGAAGGTTACGCGTGGATTTTCCATGGTGATACTCATATCGAAGCTCTTTGGAATGTAATATAAATGCAGCAGTTGTTGCCTTGGGAACAGAAGTGTAATGTAAACAGCAATATGGACGACACATTTGGGACTCATTTTAATGTAAATAGATGAAAATAGAAATCGGGCGCTTCTGCTTCTGTACTCTACCAGTGGTCTGTAATGTACCAAATCAAACTGAAATGTGAAGTCCATCACATCACATGAGGTCAAATATGTCATTTGACAAGGCAGAAACCAAATTATTTTTGTTCGACTACTGAAGTATGATTATATAAAGTAGTATTATTATGCACAAGTGTAGTTCAGAGTACATCACAGCTCTCGTGTGTTTGCTGTCAGCCAATCAGAGTAGAGCTAATTAATATTCATGACCCTTCCACATAAGGTAAAAGCCTTTTCATTCTGAATCACCTTTTATTCTATTTTGAAGAGCATTTCATTCTAGGGGCAAATCCCAGACTGTGTGTAGTGCTGGAGTGTGTTTAACACACGCGTGTGTATGATCTGCTGTGGGCCAGAAGGTCCTGAGCTTCACTAATCTGCCTTTAAGCCCTCCTCGGCCCACCGCGCATATACTGTACTTACTGTCATAACACTTCAGTTGGATTATTCCTCACTCATTTACCCACAGCTGACGGAGAAACATGGTGCTGCTCAATCAGAAGTGTATTACAGCGTGCCAAAGATCTGCCTGAAGATTACACTGAATTATCAAATCAAGCCTTTCACTGCAGGCCAGCTGTGGGGTAAAGTGGGCCAGGGGCTCTTCTCACAGTGATCAACTCTTAAAAAGCTCCAGAAACAAGAGTCAATAGTAAATAAAACATTTATACATCAGTGTGATGAAGCTAATATTATTTATAGTACTGCGCATGTAAGTTCCTGCTGATGTTTGGATCGTAACACACACACACACACACACACACACACACACACACACACAGACAGACACACACACACACAAACACACACACACACACACACACACACACACACACACACACACACACACACAGCTGCTGTGGCTGAGCGCTGATGTTCACACCTCCTCTTTCAGTGGCCGTGTGTTACAGATGCTGGCCTTATTTCAGACCACAGCACAGTCTGAAATATAATCCCACATGTTAGATTAACTCTCATCATATCTGCTTTCTGAGAGGACGACTGGCACAGCTTACCCACAGTCCTATTTAGTATGCTCACTTATTCAGCAGGATGATGTTTTAATAAGTACAGCTCAGACTGAGTGAGGCGTTAATATATTTCAGCTGAATGATGATCCTCAGTGCTTTCATCAGTCGGCCATATTGGAGAGCAGGACGTAAACAAAACTCTCAACTCAACTAAACCCACATATTACTCTGATTATTGCTGCTTAAAATCGGTTCTTGTCATGTTTGGGCTGTACTAATGAAAATAAACATTCAGAGTGTTATAGACTGACAAACGTATAAGAAATCAAGCAGAAGTGTTCCCATTGGTTCCCATTGGTGACCATACAATGTCCCCTGTGTTTTGATCTGTATGTTTGAACCATTCACTCACCGGTCACTTTATTAGGTACACCATCACTAGTACTGGGTCGGACCCCCTTTTGCCTTCAGAACTGCCTTAATCCTTCATGGCAGAGATTCAACAAGCTACTGGAAATATTCCTCAGAGATTTTGCTCCATATTGATCATGATAGCATCACACAGTTGCTGCAGATTTGTCGGCTGCACATCCATGATGCCAATCTCCCGTTCCACCACATCCCAAAGGTGCTCTATTAGATTGAGCTCTGGTGACTGTGGAGGCCATTTGAGTACAGTGAACTCATTGTCATGTTCAAGAAACCAGTCTGAGATGATTGGTGCTTTATGACATGGTGTGTTATCCTGCTGGAAGTAGCCATCAGAAGATGGAGACACTGTGCTCATAAAGGGATGGACATGGTCAGAACAATACTCAGGTAGGCTGTGGCGTTGACACGATGCTCAATTGGTCCTAATGGACCCAAAGTGTGCCAAGAAAATCTCCCCCACACCATTTCACCACCACCACCAGCCTGAACCGCTGATACAAGGCAGGATGGATCCATGCTTACATGTTGTTGAGGCCAAATTGTGAGCCGAGCATCTGAATGTGGCAGCAGAAATGGAGACTCATCAGACCAGGCAAACATTACCTATCAAACAACAGAAGTGAAAGTAGACCGCTTTCAGATGATGGACGGTTTGTCATGATTGGTTTGTGTTTAGGGTTAATATACTGTATTATGGTTTAAACATGGATCCATAAATGCTCCCGCAGGTTGTAGAGTCCATGATCACGGTGCCGTGCAGGAAGATTAAGTGTCATTGATTTAAATAACTGTTGTGCCATGTGTTTGCTTTGGCTCTGGATATGTAGCAGTGGGTCTGATAATAACCTGTGAGCTCTGTATTTCAGTGTTGTCCCTGTATAAGTGAGCACAGACCAGTCTTCATAGTCTACATTGAGCTGAACATGTGGAGGAGCACAGATTGATCATGCGGATGAAGTGTGTGTGAAGTGTGTGTGTGTGTGTGTGTGTGTGTGTGTGTGGGTGTGCACGTTTAACACTTGAACAACACATGTCTGAATAAATGTCTGAATGGATCTCTTTCGGTTTCTCACTTTTGCGGCTGTTTTTGAGGTGCTAGGTTTTACACACACACACACACACACACACACGCACACACACACACACACACACACACACGCACGCACGCAAACACACACACACACACACACACACACACACACACACACACACACACACACACACACACACACACAGGCTGAACTTACTGAATATGAGAAGAAAATGGGAATGAGGGCAGAACTGCTGACCATAGAAGTGTTGATGAAATACTCCAGTAAACATCATGGAGGGGCTATGATAATGAGCTGTTATTAATAGACTCATGAATAATAGAGGAGTGTGTGTGTGTGTGTGTGTGTGTGTGTGTGTGTGTGTGTATGTATGTGTGTGTAGGTGTGTGTGTGTGTGTGTGTGTGCATGTGTGTGTGTGTGTGTGCGTGTATGTCTGAGGGATCAGTGTGTGTGTGTGTGTGTGTGTGTGTGTGTGTGTGCGTGTGTGTGTGTTTGTGTCTCTGAGTGTGTCTGAGTCTGTGAGAGAGAATGTGTGTGCGTGCGTGTATGTCTGAGGGATCAGTGTGTGTGTGTGTGTGTGCGTGTGTGTGCGCGTGTGTGTGTGTGTGTGTGTGTGTGTGTCTGAGTGCGTTTGCGTGTGTCTGAGTGTGTCTGAGTCTGTGAGAGAGAATGTGTGTGCGTGCGTGAATGTCTGAGGGATCAGTGTGTGTGTGTGTGTGTGTGTGTGTGTGTGTGTGTCTGTGTGTGTGTGTGTGTGTGAGAGTTAGTGTAATAGAGAGAGCGAGAGAGAGAGTGTACGTGTGTGTGTGTGTGTGTGTGTGTGTGTGTGTGTGTGTGTGTGTGTGTGTGTGTGTGTGTGTGTGTGTCTGTGTGTGTGTGTGTGAGTAGAGCTGGATTACACTTGTATAATCAGATAAAGTCAGTGCTCAGGCTGATCTGTGTGTCTGCGACTGCACTGTTGTGTTGGGTTGTGTTCTGATGTGTTTTGTATAGTGGTGTGATGTGTTGTGCTATTGTGTGTTTTGCTGTCTTGTGTGTTGTGTTGTGTTGTGCTGTTGTGTAGTGCTGCTGGTAATGTCTACAGCTCTATCACTGCACACTACACACTCAGCCCCAGTTTACACTGATGTGTGTTAGTTTGAAACAGTCAATAGAGCGAGAATGAGTTTCTGGAAAACTCTCTGTCTACACTACACCACTGAAATCACGTGACCACACACACACACACACACACACGCACACACACACACACACACACACACACACACACACACACACACACACACACACACACACACACACACATGTGCTGGACGTCTGCTGCTGCGTCTCTTCTCTCTACAGCTGTTGAACAGGATCCAGAACTCATCTTGTGTATATCTCACCAGTCGTCCACTCTTTTATAAATGTGCAGCTACACGACGCCTCAACATGTTTGAGGTCTGTTATGTTTAAGTTGTTAATATAAAATTGAAAAGTGACAGTGCTTTACATATCGTGTGTTCATTTTACTGTTGAGATAGTGAAACAGCAGGGTGATGTGAATGAGGTTATAGAGTACACTGTTCCCTCTGAAGATTTACCCAACGCGTCCTCTGGAGATTGCTCTCCCTGTAGACTTGAGAAGTCTGACCTTTGTCACGACTATCGTTTATTTATTTAATTTTCTGCGTCTTTTCCTATGTCCCACCTTCTTGTGTTGTTTTCTGTTATCCTATAGGCCTCCGTGTTAATGTGGTCCAGGCTCTGATTGGCTGCTGGTCACGGGGAGCTATAAAACAGAAGCAGGCTTGTCCCCCCTCCCGTCTCCATCGACGGCCCGCACTTACATTGCATTTGGGCCTGAGCACACTTCCGTCATCGATGATGCACTGTTCAGAGAAGCGCTCTCGCTCAGCACAGTGCAGATTGCTTTAGTTATATTGTTTTAGTGGTTTGAGATGCAGTGACACACAGTCAAGTATTTGACTGAACAGATCCAGCACTATTGATGCTCATAAATATAGAGAAAGTCCTGCTGCTGCAGGTATGAGGAGGTTTGCTGAAGGTGCAGCTGTGGTGCAGTGAGGGGTTTGAGTCTTTCATAATCTACGATAGCTCATGTTAATTAAACAGTAAGAATAGGTAATAAATCCATCTGAAACAGGCCCGTAAAAGTCACGTCTCATCTTCAGTTTCGGACTCAGGCACACTTTGCACTCACACTACAAGCGTACCGCACCAAAGCCCAACTGAACCGCGCTCTGGCACACCTCTTACAACCAGGCCAGGGCCGGCCAATTAAACCGGGCCTTAACCCGATTCAGAGCACTCACAACTCCCAAACGATCCGGGAAACAGGCCTGAGCATAGTTTGGATAGCACATTGTGAGTGCTCCTTGAGTGTCTGCGTTTGGTTGTCGACCAAACGGGATCTTATTTCATTTATTACGCCCATGCTGTTTTCCGCTAGACTTGGGGCGTAATAACTTAAAAGAAAAGGGTGCAGGTCTGAACTTTGTGTACTTGAAGGTGAGAAAAACCCTGATCAGGAAGTGAATGTCTGCAGCTACACCTCAGTTTTCAGACATCTGCATTTTCCCCATCCATACTGAAACAGAGACATGAAAAGAAAACCTCTTCAGCAGTTACAAAACTCTCTATTTTTGGGGTTGAAAACTGCAGAATCGTGCGGACAGAAGGTGTAACTACAGCAGAAATGATGTGTTTTAACACTCAGTCTGACGACAATAAAACACTTCTTCATTCAGTCTCTGTAGGTGTTTCAAATGCAGATATTATAATATATTCAGTGAACGTCATGCTGGGTTTGGAAAGGATTGAAATGATTTTCATGCAGCTGTTTGCACAACACCATATTGACCTTATTCTTCAACGCTGAAGTGCGCTCGCTCCAATTCAGCTGTCTATGGGAGAAATGACTAGGAATAATAAACGGCAGAAAATGATCAAACTACTCACTTAAACAAGTGTGTTCATCACTACACAGACAAGGCAGAATCAGATATTAAGAGAATGTCAGTTTGCAACATCAAGCAGCAGATCCAGCTGTTTTTGACCTCTACAAATGAATGAAAGTGAATGAGAGCGCAAGTCTCAAGCCAAAGATGTTCGAATGGCTGCGCCCGCTCGTACGCATAAAATAAGGTCAGTAAACACCACAAAACAACGTAGCACTGTCTATGATTAGTAATGCACATGTCTGTGTCTCCTATCTATCTGCATATGGACTCTTCTGGCGTGGTCAGTTTAAGTGTTCGGGTTTAAGCTTACTGAAGCACGACTCCACAAAAGAGATCAAAGCAATGTAAAATCAAGGTAAACTATGTGCTGCAGTGCACTCTTCTCTCGCGTCTGCGTCTGGAAACACTATAGGTTGGGTTTGGGGAAGGGTTTAGCTGAGTGGTGCGCTTTCAAAGCAAAAACAAGCTTAATGGCTGATTAATTAGCTTGTTTCAGAACACAAGATGTTCAGCTTGCCTAGAAAATGCTTCTTGATTTAAGACTTTTGAGATTATTGGACTAGAAATAAGACTAAACCTATAAAAACAGCATGTTTTGCAGTGTGTGGAGCTGGAGGTGTGTTAGCTCTGATGATGTCTTCCTCCTGTCTTCAGGCCTGAACACATTGAGTGGTGGATTTTGAAGATGTGCTGGATGATGTGGTCTGAGTGTCAATGTGGACGGCAGACACCAGAGACGCTCTCATGTTCATTCATGTCTCCAGAGGACACACACACTCACACACACACACCTCTCCGTGCAGGAATAACAGCGCTCTCAGCGACAGCTCACACAATAATGAGGTCTATTTTTAGCTCTGCGTATCAGGATGCTGTGAATAATGCAGAAGTCGGTCATTAGCGAGGCCTAGAACTAAACAGTGTGAGCTTCACTCAAACCTTTCTCAGCCGGATTCATTGTACAGAGGAAAAATACTGGCTTTAGATGAGCAGATGAGGACGTGAGGGTGAGTAAATGAGGACAGAGCTGACACCGCGAGCTCTCTGACACACAACACACTGATTATATGTGTTAAACTCTTCTCACAGACATCAGAAACGGTTTCACATGCACAAACCTAGATATTTAAATGGAGTTAACTTGTTAACAAAGGTTTGGCAGTGAGAACATGCCTCACTTTTCTTCTTAACTAATCAACCTACAACGTAAAACTTGCTTAAGGCAGACCAGCCCTCCAGCACCGTTCTTCTCATTCTCTCAAACCTCACCTCCCTCCCTCCCTCCCTCTCTTTCCTCGCTTCCCATTCACAATCCTATAACCCTCTCTTCACTCCTAGGTTGAATCAGAGAGTCCAATCACTCTACCCAAATATTACAGAGACATTCCAGAGAGTTCCGTTATCAGCATCACCATGGAACATGAAAGCGTAACCATGGCGACGGGCCGGATCGGCACTGAATGGGAAGAGCAGTGGTTTGGGCCTACAGTGTAAGATCAACTGCCGAGCTCTGCGATGTTGAGGAAATACCGGCTAAAGTGTCTTTCTGTCTGTAAAAGGGACTGACCCCGGATTGATATGATCCGTTTCTACTGAGCGGTACAGTACAGTACGATCCGGGTCACCTTGCAATTCCACTGCCAAAAGGGTACCTTGTGTACCGGGTGTGGGTGGTGTATGACAGAAAGTTTCGGTCGCCGTCATTCTCGCTAGAGGAAATGTCTACAGTAAAGCTGTACTGTCATGATCTGATTATAACTGCAGATCAATGATCAAAATAGTCTACTGTAACGTCTGTGATTATATAAAATAAATAAATAAATGAACATATAAACACACACAGACCCTTACAGTCCCTGAAATGTGACCAATTACAGATAAACTACACACAGCAGACATTTAGTCCTTATTTGGGTTCAAGAACAACATGAGATATAGCTCACAGTCAGAGCAGAGCTCTCATCATCTGTGTGTGTGATCTTCAGCAGCACATGGAGCCTCTGTTAGAGAGGAACTCCCTCATTCCCAGTTCAGAATAGTCCAGAAGCTGATGATGATAGTTCAGCATGGCAGTGTGTTCTTCTTTTAGGCTGCTGAAAGAATCATTTGCTGCTTTGTTTTTCTCGCTTCACTCTCGTGTTTGTCTGTTTCTGAAAGGATTAGATGTCAGAAGTGCTTCAATAATCGTGTGCACGTTACTATCATCAGCTCAAGTTTGTTATTTCAGATATGTTTACCTTATGCTTGAGATATTTCAGATATATATCGCGCAGCGAGCTCTCTGAAGAAAGTGAAACCACTCGCACTTTTAGACGGGCTCATAAAACAACAACAGGACACAGCAGATTTTGTTCTTCTTGTGGTTGTTCATCAAGATAACGACAAGGTTTATTTGAGCTCGGGTCAACCGAGTTATTGTTTGTTATTACAGTATATGTATATAATATTACGGTGTTATGTCTCGCCTGTGTATTTAAAATGGCGCTTCCTTTGTTTTCATTCTCCTGCTTGTCCACAAGCGAGTGACGTATCTGTGTAAACCAATAGCGTTCAGCTGCGGGCCTGGTTCTGACTTATGGTACCCTTTTGTTGTGCTAGGTACCCTTTGCATAGGGTACCCAAAATATGGTCCGGTGCGGTTCACTTTTTGGTAACCCTTGACAGTGGAAACGGCCATAAAAGCGTATCGAACCGAACCACTCAGTGGAAACAGGTCAATAGATGTGTCTCAGTTGTATTTAGTTGATTTAATGTATGTGAGCAGTGTTGGGCTCATTCATTTAAAAGAGTAATGGGTTTCAGTTACTTGTTACTTCTCATGTATAATAACTGAGTTACATCATTATAAAGTAACTAAAGACCAGAGAAAGTAACTATTGAGCTACTTTAATTTAATTTGTCAAATGCCTATAAAATATCTATAAGCATTGTCCACTGATCTAATATTGTTGTTGGTCAATGTGAGAGATGACGTCCTCCACTATATATCTGGATATTATTCTGTTTGATTCTGTCTGAGCAATAAGTGTTTGCACTGGAGAATAATCCAGTTTTATTTGCTTTGGTGTCATGGCTTTGTCTCCTCCTTTGGTAACGGAGCTCACATTATCACCCGCGTAGCCACTAATGTTGAGACAGCATGTGAAGACATGAGGCGCTTCATTATACAAAAACATTCTTGCCTTTAACCTCAACGATGGAGAAGTGGTTCTTATATCCAGTTTGCAAATGCTGCCTTTAAACTTATCGGATTTGCCATCATTCTGACACCTGGTCATTGTTGTGTATGTGTGTGTGTGTGTGTGTGTGTGTGTGTGTGTGTGTGCGTGTGTGTGTGTGTGTGTGAGTGTGTGTGCGTGTACTTGTGTGTGAACACCCGCACTACTCTTGATTGGCAAACAATGGAAATGGACTGTATCTGAGTCAATCATCACATTCTTAGTTACACCACGTTCACAGACACACCAATCATCAGGTCATGTGTCCCGCCCCAGCCCCGAACACCCCAGAGAAAGAGAGGTCCAATGGCTGAGAGACGCTGCTCGCATGAAAACCTTTTCAGTGTTCTCAGTAATACTGCACATATTTTATTGTCAGTAACAGTAACGGCGCTGTAACGAGGGAAACAGAAACTCATTTGATTACTCCTTACTGAGAGTAGTGTCACCGTTAGAAACGCCATTTATTTATAGCGCTGTTATTCCAACATTGTATATGACAACACTGACCGGTATTAATCAATCCATTATGAAAAACACAAAACATTTCTGAGCCAGTTCAAGCAGTGATACAATGTTCTCCTCTCTCTTCACCAAAGTGGAAAAAGGAGGAGGAATAGGCTATTGTGTGCATCCAATACCAGCCTATATAGAGAGGAAGAAGAGTCCTCCTCCTCATCAAAGAGCTGCGCTGGATTATCCCCAAATTCAAAGTTTATTTCAGGAAATCAGTGGAATTTTGATCCATTGCTTATGATTATTCACACGTTTACAGACGTAAACAAACCCTGAACAGAGACTGGCAGTGCCTGTAGACATTATAATAGATGATGGCCACGTTACCTAACGTATCGGAGCAACAGACTGAAGCGGAGCATGAGGCGATTATGTCTGTGCGTCAAATGTATGGACACACACACACACGCACGCACACACACACGCACACACACACACACACACACACACACACACACACACACCCCAAACAGCAGCAGGGGAGAGGTGTAACCATCACAGAATCCATCATGGGTTTTCGGCTGTCCTCCACATTCTGTCTTATATTCTGCTCTGTGTTTGTCATAAGGTGATCTGTGGCGAAGGTGAAGTGACGGCATTCTGTATTTTGCCATTTGCTTGTACGGTGGCTCTGAGCTGTTAAAACACCTTTCAAAACGCTTTTTCGGATGCAAAAAACAGTAAAAATCGAACCCGGTTCACATTTTTTTATGACGGATGAAAGTTTGGGAGGCAGTGTGTCATTACGGTTTACACAACCTGAAGTCAACTTTATTTTTTAACATGCGACAGTTACAGGCAAAATTTCAGATGCAGTGTACAATAACCTTTAACCTGTGTAATTGGGTCATCATATTATTTAGTTATCTATGCTAGATAGTTGGAGTTGGCTAGCTAGCTAAGGCTAACATTACAGGATTCAACAATCAAGAAGTGGATGAAAGGCGCAGCTCATTTATTAGTGAAGAAGAAAGAGCACAGGCTTCTCCAACTTCTGTGCCCCCAAACTGTGGACTGCTCCTCCCACTAATATTAGGAATGCTGGGTCATTGGACTGTTTTAAAAAGCTACTTGAAACTCATCCTTTTAGGACTGTTTTTAATGTGTGATATATTTTATTCCTACTGTGTTTTTTACTTTATTTTCCTATTGTTTTACTGTACTTTGTTGTTTTTACTGTCTTGTAAGTGCTTTGAGTTTTAGAAAAGCGTGTTATAAATAAAATATATTATTATTATTATTAACACACTCCACTACAGTTCTCTGCCTGATATCTGCTCCATTTCATTTCTTTTGTTTTTCTTTGGATGGAAAGGCTGATTTTTTTTTTGAGTTCAGTCTCACCTCAGGTCAGCGTTTAGGCTTTCACTAAAAATCATGAAGAAAACATGAACACAGCCCTCCTGAGGAATAGGGGATATCACAGCTAGTGTTTCTCTCATACTGGTAAACTTCCAGTTTTTCCATTTTATCCAGTTCCTACAGTGTTGGTGTTGTGATGTAATTACAATATAATCAGTTTAATAGACTTCAGTGTTCATGCAGTCCGTCAGTAGCAGCAGGCTAGCGCAGATGCTCCATTGAAAATACTGTGGTAAAATAAATGTCCATATTTTAAAGTCATGCCGGGGGGAAATGGAGTTTAATGCAGTGCTTGTTGTCTGGTCTGAGACCCTCTTTATATCGTATATCTAACATGCCGTGAAGATCGCTGTTTTTTAAAGAAAACAGACCTTAAACACATTGATTTTGTACTGGATACAGCTGACCGGAAGCACTTGACGCCAGACATCCTTCTGCATATACCTTATTAATAAAAGTACAACAAAAAAACAAATAAAGCTCAGCAGCAGCAGAATAATAAGACATCATGACAGCACAAGCTTCCTGCTATTTATCTTATTTTACTTTATGGAGTGTGAAACACTTTTAATACACACATGTGAAGTGTTATTAAAGGAAATTAATGACAAATAAACATATCAGCATGGCCTTTTAATCGGTCATTAGAGACACGCTCAGTTTATTTGTGAGAGTATAAGATGAGATGTGCATGTCTTTAAATTGCTTCATTATCCTGGAGTGTAAATGGGGGAAACAGTACACAATGGAGTAGTTCTGTCTTGTGGACTAAACATGCTGTTGGGTGTTTGTGAGGGATTGATTCGTCTGGCGGTTTCATAATGAAGGTGTCAATGTCTTCATTCAGACTGCCAGTACAACTGACTGGGTTCAGTCCAAACTGCAGAAAACAGAGATCAGGTGGAAACCCCTGCAAACCTGTTGACAGACGGACGCTTCTCTGCTGTAGTTTATACAGTACACATGAAGTAAGGTCATTTAGCACACATGTGTGGGAGTTATATGGGTGGTAGATGTGATGCTGCATTTTCACCATCAAACAAGACCAAAGTGAATATAATGAGTATTGTCATCGTTTAAAAGGCTGGAAATGGTGAAACATATTTGTTGAGTCCCGGTGAGGAGCTCCAGATGGAGACTTCTGTTTTGTGTTTACCTTATGATCAGTGTTGGGGAGTAACTACAGGTAGGTACATGGAGCACCGATACGTAATTTAATTACAGAATTAAAGTACCAGTAATGGTGATGCAGTGGCGCAGTAGGTAGTGCTGTCTCCTCACAGCAAGAAGGTCGCTGGTTCGAGTCCTGGCTGGGTCATTTGTTGTTTCTGTGTGGAATTTGCATGTTCTCCCTGCGTTCGCGTGGGTTTCCTCCGGGTGCTCTGGTTTCCCCCACAGTCCAAACACATGTGGTACAGGTGAATTGGGTAAGCTAAATTGTCCGTAGTGTATGAGTGTGAATGAGTTTGTATGGATGTTTCCCAGTGATGGGTTGCAGCTAAAAGGGCATCCGCTGCGTAAAACATGTGCTGGATAAGTTGGCGGTTCATTCCGCTGTGGCGACCCCGGATTAATAAAGGGACTAAACAAAAACAAAATGAATGAATAAAGTACCAGTAATTCATTACAGTTACTTATGAAACTTTAAAGATTCCAGATGGGGTACACCTAAACATGCTGAATAATATTAATCTTGCCTGTTTTTGATAAGCACAATGCCTTCTACTGAGGCCATTTATTACAGCGCTGCTATTCTGCTATAACTGCGTTTCTCAGTAGCGTGGCGGTAGCATCGCTACTTTATAAATCAAGAAGCTTTTCAGTAGTGAAGCTATTTTATCAGTGAAGTAGCGCAGTAGCATGCACATAAGCTACATTTACTGATCGCGGATCAATAAGTGACGGCGCCGACATTCACAGAGCTGTGAGGCCGCTGTCTAGCTGATGACAGTAAAGCTATACAATGGCGAGTATGACGATTTTTTCTTCCTGTTTTACGTTAGGGTTAGGGTTAGCTCTGGTTAGCTTGCTCTGGTCGGTGACATCGCCAAGCAAATAGGCTAACAGGAGAAATTAGCTTGATGGAGAGATGACTGAGGGAGAGGAGGTCTATAAATACAGTTTACTGTAGTAAAGGCTGAGGTATACTATGGTAATTACTATTAGTTCATGATAGTTACTAATGATTCTACATTATGTAGTGTAATTCATAAATGAAGAGTTGTAAATATATACACAATATAACGCTCATTCCTCAATATTTCCCTTTACTGTACATTACTATAGTACTGTAAATGTGTAACAGCTGGTTTATTGGATTGTTTTGTTTTAGCTGTTAGATACTATAATGTGTTTCTGTTTAGTACAGCGTATTATTTACAGTAAATAACTGAACTGAACAGTTATCCCTCATCTGTTTCATTGACAGTTTTATTGATCACTCAGATCTGATTGATCTGGATTTAAGTTGCTTCAATTTAAAAATGAAAATTGCTAAAATAGTTTAAATCATGCTGCCACATAAATCACCTGCACAACTCACTCAAATGTAGATTTTGTAACAGCTGTAAACAGTGTTTGATGAGATGATGAGATGTTGAAACTGATGAGACTGATGAGAGATGTTGAGATGCTAACAGTAAACAGAGCTACTGTAAGCTCACTCCTGCTCAGCATAAAGACTTGAAGATGATTTAGTCGAAAATATCCATTAGAAACTTCAGATGTCATCAGTTACTTTACTTTTATAAAGTAATCGAACAGGTACACTGCTTATTACTTTTTAAATTGGGTCATTTGTAATCTGTAATCTGTTACATTTCCAAAGTAACCTCCCCAACGCTGCTTATGATTAAAGTTGCTGTGTGTTTGCTGGTTCCCACCTCTTTCTTCCCTGAATGACTGTGAGTTTGAGCTACTTCTACAGTAAGGCCATGTCCACATGTACTCAGGTATTTTTATAAACCTCTCTCCACTGGGGGTTGCACAGACTAGTCGACTTTAATGCTCTGTCGTAACACTTTTGATTGATGTTCACTAGTCACCCTGCGCAGTTCACGTTGTCTTTGACCTGAATTACATGCAGCTCTACACATGAATGTAGGTTCACCGAATGAAACTGCCCTCGCATTATTGAAATATATTTAAATGATGTCATGAGGGCAAAACTCCAGTAGTAGCATCCACACGACCACACTGTGCCCAGGGTTTCAGAAAATCTTCACCCTGATCTACGGGTTTTTGGAAAGGTTCAAGAGTTCACACTTAGATATTGCTTGACACTAATTATCAAGGAGAGAACCCTGAACTCGGAGATAATTGAGTCCAGGGCTGCCGCTTAGTCAATGAGCATGCAAGGGGGTCCGAGATCAGGTAGTTCATTTCACACATCTCCAGTGTAAACTCAAAGTAGCTGTGAAGAAACTCCACACAGAGGAACACAAACACAGCACAGAAGTATAAATGCACAGCTCAGAGTAAGGCATTATGGCGCTCATTTGAAGCAGAAGTGTAACTCAGCCTTCAGTGCCTTCAGGATGAACAGCGGAAGAGTTTGGGGGTCTCGGGAGCGTTGGATGTGTTGGCCTAAGCTTGTCTCCACCTGCAGAATGTGAGGGAGCTGGAGCAGCGGAGGGAGGTCTGACAGCAGATTGGTACGAGTGGTCCACATAAGACCCCTCAGTGATCTGGAGTAATCCCGCTGTGCTCTCCGAGGACGCGAGCCGCTGGATGAACACACTGAATGAGGTCACGTAAGCCTGATTAACAAACCCAACTTCAGCACTTCTGCTCTTCAGCTGACAGAGGGAGGCTTTATTCCTGATCAAGCACAGCAGTCACGCCGATTACTGATGAGTGGGCTAATGCAGACCCACAAAACCCACCCTACCCTCAGCCTGATCCTGCCGACGCTTGCCAGAAAGTTTGCAGAGCCGTCATGACACCGGGGATGGGATGATTCCCCATTCGCTCAGTGCATCTGTTAAAACGTGTGCATCAGATACAGTAATGTTCAGTCATTCAGCAGAGGATTTTGACCAAAGCAACTCACAATGGAGGAGGAGGCATTCAGAGATCCAACAAGAAGAGGCAACACACACACACACACACACACACACACACACACACACACTAATCATACAGAGCAAGTGCTCAGAGAATGAAGTGCCAGGAGGGGGGTTTAATTTTAGTTTTTGGAGAGAGAATAGTTTTTACAGGTGGTTTATCAAGCCCACTCACCAGTGTGAGGCACACTTCAGAAATGCACAGCAGTTTTTATTTGTAGGACAGTGTCTGGTGTAAAACTGGTGCAAGTGTGTGCTAAAGTGAAATGAAAGAGTGTGTTTCCTGCGGGTTTGTCAAGCCCACTCACCAGTGTGAGGAACACTCAGTTTGGGGTTGTGTTTGGTGAGGTGGGGTGGGGGAGAGAAGAGGGGGTCCTGGTAGGAAATCATGATGCATGGTTTCTAACAAATTTACACTGGTAAAAAATACTTTACTTGTTTAGAAAGTGAGCAGTAATCTGCGCTCAATATTTAATAACATGATTAATTTCTCTTCTTAAACTGTTTCCTGAGTGCTGAACATGATGTACAGCATCACATCACTACAGAGACCAGAGGAGAAGCAGATTACCTCTGTAATGTCCATCATTGATCCATCAATCCACAATGGCAGATATAGATATTTGTGAGCTGTTTGATGTGTTGAAGATGCTGTGCAGAACTGACACGTCAGAGATATATTTATCACCTGTAAATGAAGGAAAATCATGCAGACATACTCATCTTTCTGTCAGCAGTGGGCGCGTGAAGGATGCGTGCTGAACAGATGGACAGCATTAGAGTAATAGTGCAATAATTCTCAGTTAAATATGCATTCTGCTGCTCGTTGATGACATTAAATGTGCTTCTGTACAATTTTAAAGCTATATATGAGTATTTAATGATGCTCTGCTGTTTGTTCAGCTAACTATCAAAGGTACCGCTGTCATAAAGCCAGAGAGAAAACCTGCATGACTGTAATGTGTAATGTGTCTGTGTGAGAGAGAGTCAGGGCTATTGTCATTGAGCTGCTGTTGATCAGTGTTTGAGGAGCTCAGGCCACGTCCACATCTACATTGGTGTTTTTGTAAATGGCGTTTCCCTCACCTTATCTTATCAGTAATGTTAGTGTTATGGATATCTAGAAGCTAGAGTGTTCCAAAACACTGACAAAATTAGCATTCATTCATTTTCCTTGGCTTAAGTTTCTATTTCAGAGGTCACCACAGCACAATGAACCACTAACTATTCCAGCATATGTTTTACATAGTAGATGCCCTTTCAGCTGCAACCCAGTACTAGGAAACACCCATACACACTCATACACACACACACACTCATACACTACAGCCAGTTTAGTTCATCGATTCCTCTATAGCGCATGTGTTTGGACTGTGGGGGAAACCGGAGCACCCGGAGGAAACCCACACCAACACGGGGAGAACATGCAAACTCCACACAGAAACACCAACTGACCCAGTCGGGACTCGAACCAGCGACCTTCTTGCTGTGAGGACACAGTGCAAACCACTGAGCCCCTGCACTGCCCAAAATCAGAGGATATTGGCGGTCACAGGTCACTGGCATTGTAATTTTGGGGGTCGTGGGCTTAAAAGTTTGGGAACCCCTGGCATAAAATCAATAATGGACACTTTGGTCAACCTAAAGCTACTGAACAGCCATCGTTCAGCAAACACACTGTATCTGTGCGCTCTCTGAAGACAAGCCTGGAGGTCTTCAACCGCACGAGTGTGCCTCCAAACACAAGATAATCACTGTTTACATCAGGATAGATCAGCTGATTGCTGTCTGGACCTCTAATTATACTGGATTGTCCATTTTTAATGTTTAGTTACTTTCCACCGACCCTGTAAATAACATATCTAATTATATATATATATATATAGGTGTCTTTATGCGTGCTCAAGGCCTGGTGTACATGATCAATGCTTGATATTATTTAGATAATGACTCAAAGGAGGTCAGTTATTCCT
The DNA here is from genome assembly GCF_903798145.1 of Danio aesculapii. Classification (NCBI taxonomy): domain Eukaryota; kingdom Metazoa; phylum Chordata; class Actinopteri; order Cypriniformes; family Danionidae; genus Danio; species Danio aesculapii. The sequence goes on from NC_079454.1 coordinate 61,621, forward strand.
CACTGCCAGTGGGGTGAGCAAAATAATCTTCTGTTTCCTTTAGACATGAGACTGTTCTGCTTAGCCATTGGTTTTAAGGACAGGCTCACTTAATTTTGACTCAGTATTTCATAAAACAACACAATATGTTTTGCTTGTCTAGAAAATGCTTCTGGATTAAAGACATGTAGATATTTGGACTAGAAACAAGACAGAAACTTTAAGTATTTAAGGATTCCAGCAGAGTTGTGCATGTGTAGTGAATAAGGCTCAGTGTCTGCGGTGAACACATGAGGTTATGGGAGCGTTGGGTTAGGGCCTGACAGAGCTCTCGTCCACATCCACAAACCACATCTGAGCCAGCGGAGCCGTGTTCAGCAGACACACACTCCTAATTAACCCAATCCTGTGAGCGCTCTCTGAAGAGACTGTCGGAAGAGAGAGGAAGACCAGCGCCGCTCTTCATCTCTGACAAAACTCATTCTGCCGTCGCAAATCACCAGCCTGTGTGCTCTTCTGAGGGTTCACACCGGCATTTTGGATTTTTGCATTAAAGTGCTTGATGGAAACACCAAGATAAGCAATCAATCTGAAAACACAGAGAACACAATGTGCACACACATTTAGTGAATAAAGCATGCGCTTCATCAGTCTGAACTTCAGCGGTTTAGATTTTGCCAGGTGCTTATCAGATATAAATGTGTGTGAGGGTCATTAATGTTGGTCTGCAGATCTCCATGTGTCCAGCAGATGTGAAATGTTGTTGTGCTGATAGTAAAAGGCCTCAGTCCTCCATCAGTCCGACATCACAGTGCTTCAGTATTCTTCTTCTTCTATTATTATTATTCCCTCCAGAACTGTCCTGAGTATCTGTCTGCGCTCCCGTCTCATGCCTCCAGAAGCCACCGTGTTCACCATGTTCATTGGGTTTGGTCTTGGTCTTCAGTTCATTTATTAGAGGAGAACAAACACCACAGTGGAGAATCCCAACAGTGCAGCAGACTCCACTTCTCTCAGAGATATCAGGAGCTGAGGAGGTGATGCTCTTCTTTTCCTCATTGGATGGAAACGCTGCTTTATTCACTAATGTTTTGCATCATATTCCAGTTTTGCGTATAAATTTATTTCACATTTTGTATGTGAACACAGCTAGTGTGTGTTCGCAGGCTCCGGCAGTCTGCCGCACCACAGGACGCCTGCGCTCCAGGTTTCCAGCAGCGGTGTGTTTGCACACACTTTAACACAGCGGTGTTTCTGCTGGGTTGATCTGCCCTCTGTAGACCTGCACGCTTCACACACACACACCTGAACCCGTCAGTCATTACAGGGGTGTGTTCTCAGCTGTGTGTGATTGGTAAGCAGGAGACGCTGCTCGCTCACGACACACTGAAGACCCTCTAATAATTCTTAAAATCTATCATCTATCATGCAAAATCAGCTTTTGATCAGAGATGTTCATTTTAGAGTGGGATAAATACAAGTTTTTATTAATAAATAAATAAATGCATTGGCTTGAGGCCACAGGCTGAGTGTCCCACCAGTGCCGAAATACAGCCCTATTGCAACAGTTCGACAGCAAAATCATGTTTATAAAAAAGAAAACCAAACACAGATAATATAAAAACCCTTCTGTATGAGGAACTCATTTCTTCCACCATCCGTTAACATCTGCTGCTGCTACTTCACCAATGTAAACTGTAGAGCTAGTGTTTGAATGATTCTCTAGTGTAATGTCTATAGTGAAGACAGAACAGCTGATTTTGCTCACATCAACAAGATTATAAGGCTGAACAGCAGGAAGTGCCATCAGTCTACAGAGATTTCCCAGTGTTTCTCTATTGCAATCAGGCGATCACAAACACTAGCAGAAACACCACCAGACGATGGTATAAATACAGCACCACAACATACAAAAGAAAAGTCACTTACCTGTTTAATAATGATTTGATCAGCTGTAGTTTGACATTATGCTGAGTTTTCTCCTGTAAGGGCTTATTATGTGGTCTCTGTTGCCATCAATCAAATTTAAGAACCAGACATATACATATGTATATATAAAACTGATATTGCCCACTGATAATGACTGAGAGCTGCCTATTAACATGTCACAATAATAGCGTGTATTATCATCCTGATGAAGCAGGATTTGTAGAGAAACTGAGATTAAGAGATCTGTTCAGTCGGTGCCTATGGCGTAGTGGAAAGTGCACCGACATATGCACTCCAGTGTTCACGGCGACCTGGGTTTGATTCCCGCCTCGAGGTCCTATCCTGATCCTTCCCCTCTCTCGCTCCCCTCCCTTTCCTGTCAATTCTCTCTACTGTCCTGTCAAAATAAAGGCGAAAACCCCTAAAAAAATTAATTAAAAGATCTGTTCAACTCTCTGTGATCAGCTGCACTTCAATGAGGATTACAAGTTTAAAGTGTTTTACAACCATGCATGTTCGTGTCTGTACAATTATAAATGAGGACACTTCAATCACACCGCAGGAGTCCTGCTTTGTGTTTAGCTTTTACAAAAGCAGAGCTATAATGATCCTCCATACAGCAGCATATGAATATTCACTTGTATGGTGGATATCCTGGTACATTCGATGAGCGAAGATCAGCAAAAACAGTGTAAACGTGGACAGCAAACATTAGTAACAGGATTACTGTGTGGCTCATCCATCATTGCAGAAAGGCTTGAATAAACTCCACTACAACTGAAGCGGATAACCATTGAGAAACGTCCTGGTTCAGTCTTACTGTGGTATTGGTGACTGTGGGTTTCTGCACCATCAGTCTGTGTCTGTTTATCCGACGTCACTGGGTATCCAGTGGGTGTGGAATACAAGCTCATTTGCATTTAAAGACTAAGCTCCCTCAGACCCTAAGAGTGACGTTTTCACCAGGGTTTAATAAAGGATCATCTACATCTTGCAAAAAGGGCCAAAATAGGAGTCTTAATAACTATTTATCAGTGAGCTCGTCAAATCCACGCGTCCTTATATCCATGCTCTCCTTCTTCTTCATATTTGTTTAAAGAAGTACACATGTTATTGCTCTCTTCATTCTCTCTCACGGTTCTCCTTGAACACAGTTAATGGCCTGTATAGGAGCATCTTTCAGACACACACACACACATGCATGTGCTTGTGATGTGAGTGTTCTGGACAGTTGTGTCTCCTCTGTCCTCGACTGGTGTGAGATCTCTGAAATCAGGCAGCAGATCAGGTCTAATGCATGCTGGCAGCTTCATATCCAGACGCTTTACAGTCAACACGTCTGTGTGTGTGTGTGTGTGTGTGTGTGTGTGTGTGTGTGTGTGTGTGTGTGTGTGTGTGTGTGTGTGTGTGAGCAGGCTTATGTGGTTTACAGGGACACAACGTTGTGTAATGGCATGGGTATGAGCTAGATGTACGTTATTAAGCTGGTTTACAGGGACACACCAGATTCAAAACACTTTAAAGTCATACTTAACAAGGTCTTCTGACAAATAAATATTGGGTTGAGGGTTGAATTTAGGGGCAGCACCATAATATAATATGTGTTTTTTTTTCTGTTTAAATTACATTTAGAAAATGTAGGGTCCCCGTAAACCATGTATTCAACAGTGTGTGTGTGAACGTCTCAGATCTTCTGCGGGTCACTTCAGCAGATCTCAGGCAGGTCAGAAGGAGCAGTACGTTTCTCCTTTTTAAAACTGCACCTCAGACAACAGCAGCTTGTACATCTCTCCTGCTGAGTTCACTGTGGTAATCACAGGTCAGAAACACGGTAAATGGACAGTGTAATTGAGCGAGGGTGTTCAGAAGAGGGTCACACTGTGTTTTTCTGCTTTTATGATGGATCATACCAGCCTGACATGAGCTGAACATTCACACAAAGCTCTGTCTGATCCCTCGCTTTACCTGCTCTGCTGTCAGAAATCAAGGACTTCCTGAAGAAACTCTGCAGATCTCTCACGCAGCTGAACTTCTGCAGAGGTGTCTATGAAGGATTTTAATTAGACTGAGCTTCAGAAGTTTTGTTTGTAGTCTCTATGGTGTTGATCAGTAACGAGACGTGAGGGCGAGAGGAGGAGGATACACGCGCAATTAGAAAACATTTATTGAACAAACAAAACACCAAACAAGGCAAGGCTTAACTCTGGGAAAACAGAAATGGAGACAATAGGGATACGGGAAAACAATGAAGGACAAGCAAGGGCTGAAACAAAGGGCTTTTATACACGGACTAACAGGATAACATGACGGTAAACACAATCAAAACCACCGAGACAAGCGATGAACAGAGGCACAGGTAACAGAGAGGAAAACAAGGCAGAAAACACAAGACTCCTGACAGGATCAATAGCTGTGTTTCCATCCAAAGATAGTGGCTAGAATAATGCAGTTCACATTCAGTGAGCTAATAGAGCACATAATGGCCACTTCCTGATAAACTGGTGTCAACTATCAGACAGAAAAAGGTTGTATTGTACGGTAGCAGAAGCCACTGTGGGCCGTTTTTCTTATATATTGTATTACTTTGGACTTTTTTGATGCACATGCTGGAATTTATCCTGTAAATGTCTTTCCAATGTAGTTTATGTGCATTTATTCTTATTTGATAATATGTTTATTCTACTTTATTTCCCTTTTTATGCAATAATCCAAAATATACAAATAAAAATAGCTACACTATTGGCACTCCACACATCACTTTAACCAATCACCCGGGCTACACGTCCCAGAATATACTGCATCCACACATCTGAGACAGTTTAGGGCTGATTTATATTCACAATAGCGTGTAGCGCAAGCTCGGTGATGGGTTGGCTTGGTAGCTGTGACCAGTGTGGGTGGGACCAAGAGTCATGAGCCCATTGGAGCGAGTGTTTACAAGGGTGGAGTTTTGTGTTTACCTTATGATTAAAGTTGTTGCACGTCCGCCGGGTCCCGCCTCAAAATGAGCGAGTTTGAGCTACTTGTACATTATGGGTAAAAACAAAACACCCGCAAAGAAACTCGACACAGAGGAACATAAACACCTACTGCCAGATAAATTACTGTTCACAGTATTTGGATTATATTTTACTTCTGGGGAAAGTCATGTTTCCTGTAGTTTGGCTGGAATATTTATTTTTTAATGTAAACTGCTAAATTTGGTCAATATTATTAGCCTCCCTCCGAACTTTTTATTGTCTACAGAACAAACCACTGTTATGTCAAATGACTTGCCTAGTTAACCTAATTAGCCTAATTAAGCCCTAAAATGCACTTGAACTAGTAAAATATTGTGTACTGTTATCATGGCAAAGATAAAAGAAGCAATTAGATACAAGCTAATAGTTTGGTCTTTAGATGGAGATGGAAATGCTGTATCAGTACACAATTAAACAGATGTACTCAAAATGTGTGTGTGTTGGTCTTGGTGGTTTACAAGGACACAAGTGTATAATAACATGGGTATAACCTAGTTGTACTCTATTACGACAGTTTACGAGGACATAACTCATGTCCGTGTCATTTAAAATCATCCTTAATGAGGTCTTTTCACATTTAGAATTGTCTGCTGGTTTTCGGTGAGGGTTGGGTTGAGGAGTAGGGCCTTATAATGTGCAGTTTTACAGTATAACACACATAACGCCTAGGGAAAGTCCTCCAACAGAGCTCGAATTGAATAAACCAGTTAAGGTTTAATTGTGATATTTGTTAATATATTTCCTAATATCAAAACTACAGCTAATAAATAATAAATAGCTAATAAATAAAAGTAAATGTCATACCATATGCAGTGTGTGTGCGTTTGAAGTTTTTAACCCAGTCCATATGACAGCAAGCATATAACCCAGTAGAGATGAGCATGAAGGTGTGAGCAGGTGTCAGTGGTGAACGTCAGACAGATTCTCTCAGTAACGTCTGCTGGATTACTCCTCTGGCTCTGCAACTGATCTGATGTTCAGTCTCAGATCACCATCTCAGAGCTGCTGGGTAATCTGGTCAGCTGATGGGATTGAGTGTGTGTGTTTATTGAGCTCTGTAATTCAGTATGCTGAAGCGGTTGAGTAGGATCATCTGACTGCCGCTGTGTTCAATAATACAGCGCATGTAAAGCACATTCTGTTTCAGACCTGGCATACAGCTATAATGCAGCTCTGGAGCAAAACCCTGCTGACAGATTACATGTCAGATGAATATGTATAAGTGTTGCAGCAAGCGCTTGCTTACGAGCCGTGTGTGCCGCTGCATTTATTAGCTTTTTAACATCATATCATTATAGTAAAGCCATTCAATTACCAAAAATACGAATGCTTCATATTCATTTATTCCAGTGTGCTGAAGGGGTGTTGAAGGGCTGTGTGTTGTAAATATACAACCCTGAGTTTAATAAAGTTGGGACAGTATGGAAAATGCAAATAAAAAAGAAAGTAGCAATTTCTGACTTGTATTTCATTGTAGAAAACACAACAAACATTATTTAATATGTTCCCCATCATGAAAAGCATTTCCAATTTTGGGCTTTTCACAACACTTTAAAGATATTTAGGGGCTGAAGACACCAAGTGTTGAAGTGTTGCAGGTGTCATTCTGTCCCATTTATCCTGCAAACAAGTCTTAAGGTGGGCAACAGTACGGGGTCTTCGTTGTCGCATTTTGTGCGTCTGAATCCACCCCACATGCTCTATTAGAGACAGGTCAGGACTGCAGGCAGGCCAGTCCAGTACCCGTCTCCTCTTCCTCCGCAGCAGGACTGCATTGTTGAACTCTGCATGGGCGTCCCTGGAGAAGAAGGCAGCATATTGTGCTCCAGAATCTCTCTGTACTGTTCAGCATTAATGGAGCATCACAGAAGTGCAGATTACCTTTGCCAAGAGCACTGACACAACCCCAGACCATGACAGAGCCTGGCTTTACTGATTTGGGGTGGTAACATCTGCTGAATGTACACTTGGTAGTGTATAAAAGTGTTACTGTAGTAAACTTTAAATGCACAACTTTAGGTTTTTAATACTGGTGCTGGTCAAACATTTAGGCTTCAGTGGTCTCTTCAGGTATACAGTGGTCTCTTGTCAATCACGGGAGTTACGTTCTAAATATAACCCGCAATAGGCAAAATCCGCGAAGTAGTCAGTTTTATTTTTTACAATTATTATAGACGTTTTAGGGCAGTAAAACCCCTCACTGCACACTTTATACACCTCTCTCAGACAGACATTAACATTTCCACACCTCTCTCTCTTGCTTAAACACTCTCAAAGATCAAAGTTTCCTAGAGAAATAAGTCCAGTATTATAGAATGAAACCAACGATCAAACCTGTTGTCATGCGCAAACATTCATCGCTGTCAGCAAAAGCTGTTTAGCTTTAGTGCGGATAATGTTGGCATCCAGCGCAGTGGTCTTTATCCTGCAGGCACTGATCCACAAAACTAAAGCAGACTCCATCCTTAAGGGTATCGCACACCGGACACACCGCACACACCGGACACACCGCACACATGACAGTTGGAAGTAACACACACCCGACGCACACATCGACATGTTGTTTAAAGTGAAGTTATTCAGATGGCGCTCTGTGGTGCAGCTGTGTCCTGAGTCATAGCTGGGCACCGCAGACAGCCGCTGACTTCCAGTGCCGGTGTGCATAAGTGCCCTGATAGAAATCTATGTTTACAATGCTAAAATGCATGGCACGGCACATCTGGTGTGCGACCCCCTTTACCATGGTCTTGTTGTGGACAGTTACAACACTTTATGCATCCTTGTTGAAACTCACATCGCTAGAGATTAAAGATTTGTGTTAATTTGGCCAGCTGAACACATGTACAGGAGACACGGAGGAGATTGAGTGACAGTGGTCTACAGCCAATCAGGACGCAGAACACAATGCACTGTAAAAGACTGAAATAAAATCCTGCATGTCAAATAGCTCTAAAACAAATCAGCGAAACTGCGAGGCCACGACAGCTGAAGTGTGTTATAGCGAGGGACCACTACTCTTCAGATCAGTTCCTTTATTCGTTCTTTGTTTGAGGGCAAAAAGAGGTTTGATAAAGCTCAGGATGTGGGACAGTGTTCAGTGGTCACGGCCAGATGGAGCAGTCTAATTTGATCATCTTCTGCCATTCTTAATGATAAACAGTTTTTGAACTCCTTCAAGTTGATTAGTCGCCGCACGGTGGCTCAATGGTGTCGTATTGTGGCCTCACAGTAAGAAGTTTGCCAGTTTGAGTCCCGGCTGGGTCAATTGATGTTTCTGTGTGGAGTTTGCATGTTCTCCTCGTGTTGGTGTGGGTTTCCTCCAGGTGCTCCGGTTCCCCCACAGTCCAAACACATGCACTATAGGGGAACTGATCAACTACATTGGCCGTAGTGGATGAGTGTGTGTGTGTGTGAATGAGTGTGTATGGGTGTTTCCCAGTACTGGGTTGCAGCTGGAAGGGCATCCGCTGTGTAAAACATATGCTGGAACAGTTGGCGGTTCATTCCGCTGTGGCTCATTCTGTGGTTCATTCATTCAAGGAAATGTATGAATGAATGAAGTTGATTAGTCAACCCATTCTTCTATGATGAGCAAACAAGTTTGGTGTGTTCAAACAACCATGAGCTGAGGGTGGAGCTTTCAGCACTGTGCCACCTAGTGGTCAAGAGATATAATAAAATATCTTTTTTGGCTCATATCTCGAGCGTTTTGTCCATGCTGAATGGCATAGTGAGTCGACTGATATCCAGTTTTTCACCATTTAGGCCAGGGGTGTCCACACTCGGTCCTGGAGGGCCGGTGTCCTGGAGAGTTCAGCTCAAACCCTAGTCAAACACACCTGAAGCAGCTGATCAAGCTCTTACAAGATAGACTGGAAACCTCCGGGCAGGTGTGTTAAAGCAGGTTGGAGCTAAACTCAGCAGGACACTGGCGAATTTGGACACCCCTGATTTAGGGTGTCAGCTGATTTGAGTTTTGACAAATAGTGCTATATTACACGTTAAAGGATTGTATTGAGACATCAGGCCCTCAGACTCTCAGCAGCACCTCCTTGAGGCCCAAAGTTATCAAGTTAAAAATGGCAATAACTCTTGCTTTGTTGATCCTGATAGACTCCTTGTATAATGCAGAGAAACATTGGTAGTGTTTGCTCAGCGGAGCTTTCTGATAAAGTTGTTGGATCTGCAGACGGAGCCCTGAGGGATGCACCTGATTTCCCACAATCCACCAGTGAGTGTTTCATGTGTTTCTGAGGGCTGATCAGTAACGGCTGCCTGTGTTTCTGTGTGGGACTGAGCTGTGAACACAGCGGCTGATCTGGAGCCTGATTTCCATCAGTGCAGCGTTCAGAGTCTTCTCTTGTTCTCTCAGTGTCATGGCCTGTGTGCGTGTGTGCGTGTGTGTGTGTGTGTGTGTGTGAGCTGTCCGCCGTATGCCAGCCGTGATCTGCCACATCCTGCTGCTTTCGCACGCCTTCACACACACACACACACACACACACACACACACACACACACACACACACACACACACCACACACACATACACACACACACACGCACACACACACACACACACACACACACACACACTGCTGACAGAAGGATCCTGCCATCTGCTGCTGCATATGGAGAAGTCAGCTGCTCACCTGCGCACACTCTGCAGAACACACCTGCTGTACCTGTGTGCTGCACACCTGAGCGTGTGCACTGACCAGCTGCGGATATATCTGCTGCCTCAGTTCACATACTATCAGCCCTAACTACTGTTCAAAACTAGAATGCCCAGAGTTAGCCGGATGCTGTACTGATCCATGCATGCGCTAACGGCTAATACTGCATCATGTGTTGGACATGAATTCAATTAGAATTACAAATGTGAACAAACAAACTACAACATGGCTGCCACATTTGTCTTCCCTATTCTGTGAGACTGGGGGGGGTGTTATTATATCTACTTATATTATATCCAAGTGTTATTAAAACCGGTCTGCTGCTTCATACATGGTTTCCGCCATCATTCAAATCCTGCAGAAATCAACAGCACAACTGGAGTGTAACGTATGTTGCCAGATTGAGGTAAAGAATGCTTCCAGATTTGAATATTTCCATCAATTGTGTGAGCTGAAGAGCTTCATAAGATCTGGCAACTTGACAAACATGGATAAAAGTGACGTCTCATAACTAGGGCCAGACAGAATCTGAATATTTTTACTATTTCTGTGGAGAATTTTGTTAAAATATGCTGATTTGTGCAGAAACTTAATATATGAAATAAAAAATCACAGCTGTTTAACTTGTATTTAATGTTTACAATGCTAATCCAGTTAGATCCACTTCATTTGGTAAACAAAGCAAGTCTTCCAAATAAAGACGGAAAAATATGACTTTACAAACTGTACTGTAAATAAATCATATAAACATGTTCATATTAGTCAATAATTATACTGAAATTATTTAAAAACTACAATAAATATAAATGTACACACATTTACACAAGTAAATAAACAGAATCAGTGATGGGCTGAAAGATTCTGTGTGGGCCTAGTCATTACTAGCTTGGGTCATAGAAGTTACAGGAGTTTCCTGGGAGAAATAGCAAAACTTGATGAGATGGGTGTGAAATACAGGAGACTCCTGGGGAAATGTATTAGTTAAATTAGTTCATATTCATCTATTGTGAAATATTTCAATCACCTTTTCTGTGTTATGTTTAATTTACAACAGCAATGTGAACTTTTATAAAGACGTGTGTTTGACATTACCATCTGAAAGCATAAATCTGTAAAGACCTGAGGACATTTCTCTGCATGACAGACTCTGAGCGGCAGATTTACCTGCTGCTGCTGCTGCTGCTGCTGCTGACTCTACTATACTGTAGGAAATTAAATATGACCGAAATCTGGACGATGTGACGAAATGATTGACAGGTGCTGTAACTAAGCAACATAACAGTCTGTTAATGAGGAAGTACGTCCCAAATGCTCACACACTCTTCTGTTACACACTCCAAAGTGTGAGCTTTCTCTTCACAGGTGTAAGACAATGCAGTAATTGCAAATGGAGAGAGCAGAAATGAATACTTTTATCAAATTTCATTTTATTAGGGATGTCCAGATCCAATCACATGATTGGAAATCGGGCCCTATCACCTCCCAATCAGAACTCGTATATATTTAACCAGTCAGATGAGGTCTTACTATCTTTAGCTCTGCCTCCCCAGTAGTTGCTGCTCTGCTATTGGCTGGAGCCCAAAGTGGAACCTTGCTGAAATTAAACAATAGTGGACGGAGTCGAGACAAAAGAGCAAAATGACAGCAACCAATCAGAGTCCGGATATCTGTGACACAGGGTCTGAATTAGATCTGAGGAATATCTTTGACCTGTTCATTTTATATTATTTACATTAATAAATGATATAAAACAGAGCTGAATATGGACTTTTTCTAGAGAATATCATGAGAAAAATTGAAACTGGTCTTCAACAACAGTACTGTTCAGCATAGTGCAGTGCTATTATTAGTGCTATTATATTTATTTATTTATTGATTTGGCTCAGTGTTTAGCACTGTGGCCTCACAGCAAGAAGGCCGCTGGTTCGAGTCTCGGCTGAGTCAGTGTGTGTTTCTGTGTGGAGTTTGCATGTTCTCCCCGTGTTGGTGTGGGTTTCCTCCGGGTGCTCCGGTTTCCCCCACAGTCCAAACACATGCGGTATAGGGGAACTGATCAACTAAACTGGCCCTAGTGTATGAGTGTGTATGGGTGTTTCCCAGTACTGGGGAGCAGCTAGAAGGGCATCCGCTGTGTAAAACATCTGATGGCCATCTGATAAATAAGCAACTAAGCTGAAGGAGAATGAATGACTGTTGTGAGCATCACTTCACAGATCCAGAAAGCATTGGCAGAACAGACTGGAGTAGATCATGAGGTCATGTTTGTTTGTGTCCAGTAAGTGTGTGTGTGTGTGTGTGTGTGTGTGTGTGTGCTGGCCTGTGGTGGTCTTACTCATGACGTTTAACACTCTCTGCCCTCCCGTCCGCAGGCCTTACACTCCACACATGCTGTTGTTCAGACACTCGCTCATGAAGATGAATCAGCTGTGCAGATCTTATGTGCGCTCTGTGTGTGTGTGTGTGTGTGTGTGTGTGTGTGTGTGTGTGTGTGTGTGTGTGTGTGTGGGCCGCTCCTGTCCATTCTGCTCTCATTTCCTGCTCAGTTGTTTGTTGTTGGTCTTTAAGCTCCAGATTTGACCCTCTTGACTTTAACTCTTAGTTTAACCTGATGGGTCATATAAAGCCAGGCCTACTGCATGCTGTTTTCCTCTATTTGATAAAAGATCCGGAAGTGGAGGATTTTCCAATGGTATTCCAGGAAATTGCTGTAGTGGTGTCCATGCCTATGTTGTGTGTGTGTGTGTGTGGTGTGTGTGTGTGTGTGTGTGCGTGTGTGTGGGTGTGTGTGTGTGTGTGTGTGTGGTTGTGTGTGTGTGTGTGTGTGTGTGTGTGATTGTGTGTGTTGTGTGTGTGTGTGTGTGTGTGTGTGTGTGTGTGTGTGTGTGTGTGTGTGTGTGTGTGTGTGTGTGTGGATGTGACCTTAATCTGCTCCACTTGTGTTGGCAGCGCTTCATCTGCATGCGATGTGTGTGTGTGTGTGTGTTTCAGAGATTTCCCTCTGCTGCTGTCTTCTCTATTATAGATGGCTGATTGGTGATTGATTAGTGATGTCTGAACATCTGTAACTGACTGAACACTTGTGTGTCTCTTTAACAGCCTGTGTGTCAGTAAAACACCATGAGCATCATTCAGGAGACAACGCTCACAGAATGAGCCATTAAAACACACACACACACACACACACACACACACACAGGACTGAGTCCTTTTACTATCAGCACAACAACATTACACATCTGCTGGACACATGGAGAGCTGCAGACCAACATTAATGACACACATTGACACGAAGGCCCTGAAACACACATTAATATCTGTCAAATCATCTGGCAGAAACTAAACCACATCACACACACTGATGAAGCGTATACACACTACTCACTAAGTACAGCAGAGTGTATGTGCATTTCAGTGTGTCCTACTCAGTTGTGCACATCAGTTATTTGTGTGTATTTTCTACAGGTACGCCCATCTTGTTGTTTCTGTTTTGCTCAGTCTCAAATGCTCATGACAATAGGTGGATGACCCACAGACAGAGGCCTTCAGCGATTGGCTGCCTGCAGTGGGCGGAGCTAGCAGACTGGTGTAAATTATACAGTAATGCATGATGAGCAGTGCTGCTGTATGAAACAGAGTCTCCAGCTCTGTGCAGTGAGTGTGTGATAATCAGATCTGATCTGGCCGCTGCGTGTTCGTTGCTCTCTAACACACATGGACAGCGCTGTCAGAGCCAATGAAATCATTTCACACACACAAAAGCTTGTTTAAAGCCCAGACTG
>NC_079454.1:80000-153060 GCF_903798145.1 Danio aesculapii
GATTTGACTTGAGTCTGCATGATATGGGGTAAATCAGCACAGCTCTGCTTCATGAGGGTCCTGCGCGTCCACAACCACCACACAGGTGCAAAAGAGCTTTTCTTGCTTAGAGTTTTTGTCTTGTTTCTTGTCCAAATATCTCAAAAGCCTTAAATCAAGTGTAGCTGAGGCCAGCTAGTGAAGTGCAGCACAGGTAAACCTCACTCCTCTGACCTCTAAAGGTGCTCTAGTGACAGACACTAGAGGCCATGGTCTTTAACCTCCTTGGTAGGGCAACTGACTCTCATACAAAGAATCGCCGGTTCAATCCCAGCTCAGAGCGGTTGGGTAGTGTAGGACCAGCGGGGTTACAGAAGCATTTCCTCGACCAGCACAACCCATTGTCTTGTTTTCAGAAATAATAAGTCAAAATAGTCAAGTGGGATCTGTAGTTGGGATGAATGACAGGGAACGCTCTTTCCTGCAGCCTGCGAGGGACAAGGCAACACCGCTGGCGATGCTAACAGTATAATGCTGGTACACAGAGTCTGTTTGCAGCCCTGGGCAAGGTTGCAGCTGCTGGTCTCTCTCACAGACTCTCTCATCATCTACACATACACTACACAGTCCTTTTATTGTCTAGCTGAGAGATGTGTACTCTTGGCTGGAGGGCTGGGAGTCTTCTGGGAATTCATGAACCCATTCCAGAATGATTCTTCACCACATTTATTCCACCTGCTGCTTCTGCTGTATATTTACACCTTTACACAGCTTTGAAGAAGGAACAGCTCTTACTGCAGACAGAGAGCATTACATGCTTTACTTTATAACATGTTGAGAAAATGCTGAGAGAGAATAAGTTATCATTACACGTTATTAAACAATATTTGTAAAAACTCTTTTGTTTTTGTTACTAGTTATTGAAAGGCTTAACGAGGTTAATTAGGCAAGCATTGGACAACAGTGGTTTGTTCTGAAGACAACAGAAAATAATAAGGGGGCTAATAATATTGACCATAAAAATATATTAAAAGAAATGAAGACAGCTTTTATTGTAGCCAAACAAGCGAGAGCTGTGCTGTGTTCATGATCTCCTGTGCATGTGTCTGTGTCCACCTGAAGTGACCGAGCAGCAGACGAGTCCTCAAGTCTGCTTTTGTGGGTTTTTTGGGGCAACTTCTGTTCACTTGGGATGTTTTTGTGGAATATATATCATGGAGAGTTGTTTTCACCTGATTATTTCATGTATCTTGTTATTTTTGGTATTTTGTACTGAGGTATGGGTGTCATTTCTGCAATATTTATGACCACCATATTGATAATCGTCTTCTGAGACTAATCTTAAAGTGTATCTCCTCCTAAACCTTTCAAGCTACATCCTTCAAACTTTCATCAGACCTCCAAACTGGTCTGACTCCCACTTTCAGTTTTCCCTTTCAAAGTCCCATTGCTTTAACATTGGGTTAAACTTTTTGAGCTCGTAACGTTGCATCAGACTGTCGTATAGAATTAAGAATGGCCTCATTTAACTCCAATCACTGATGACCTTTCAACTTACTAGCCACACCCTAGCAACCAGATACTGTCCTCTAGCAACTGTCCCATAGACTTCCATTGTAAAAGACTGGGTTAGACTTAACACTGAATCCAACTTTGTGACTAATTCATGCTAGAAACATGCTAATTCATGCCAATTCACACTAGAATCATGCTAGCAACATTCTAATTCATGTTTAAAACATGCTAACAACATGCTAATTCATTCTGGAAACCTGCTAGCAATTTGCTAATTTATGTTAAAATGTTTCTGGCAACATGATAATTTATGTTAAAACAACTCTAGTGACATGCTGTTTCATGCTAAAGACATGCTAAGCAATGCTTGAAACATACTAATGACATGTCTTTCAGTTAATAAATCAGCCTTACAGCTCAGATTGCTGGATCACGCTCTGCCTCTGTCTTCTCCTGAAGCTGTGGACTGCTGATTGTAGAATGGCTGGTCTCTGTTTTTCAGACATGTACTGTAAGTGTGTGTGTGTGTGTGTGTGTGTGGTGTGTGTGTGCGTGTGTGTGTGTGTGTGTGTGTGTGTGTGTGTGTGTGTGTGTGTGTGTGTTTACTGAGAGTGTTTTCTCTGTTCTTCAGTTAACCTGCAGGAGTGTTTGTTGCGTAAGAAGCTTGTGTTTCCCACCTGGATGCTCTGCTAAATCCCGTTTACACATGATGGAAATCCCTGAAATCTGATTGGCTGTGGGAGAACTCAGAGCGCGGCATTAATCATAAAACACAGGACTGCAACACACACACACACACACACACGGCAGCGCTGGAGTGTGTCTCCACACCGTGTGTGTGTGTGTGTGTGTGTGTGTGTGCGTGTGTCTGTGTGTGTGTGTGTGTGTGTGTGTGTACACAGTTAAAGTCAAAGTAATTCGCTCTCCTGTGCAATGTTATTGATATTAAGTGTTTTCTAACTGTTGCTTCATTAAGAGAAGATACTTTCAGCACATTTTAGCCATAATAATTATAATAACTCATTTATTCAGTCTTCACCATGATAACAGCACTTAATACTTTACTAGTTATTAGTACTGCTATTACCACTAGTTCATACTGCTATTCAGCTTGAAGTGACATTTAAAGACTTAATTAAGGTTAATAATAACTGAGTTAATTATAATTATTAATCATAATTAATAATATATATATATATATACACTACAGGTCATAAGTTTGGGGTCAGTCGGATTGTTAAATGTTTTAAAATAAGCTTTTCCTGTTCACCAGACTGCATTTATTTCATCATAAATACAGTTCACATTGTAAAATAGTGATATGTTATTACACTATAGAATAACTGCTCAACAGCAAATTATAATTTAATTTACTCATTTAATCCAGTGAATTTAAAGATGGATTTATGGATTTTCAGCTTCATTACTCTAGTCTTCAGAGTCACATGATCCTTCAGAAATCACTCTAATATTAATTAGTATCGTTGTTATTATTAATAATAATGGTAATAGTAATAAAAGCAATAATGACTGGAGTAATCATTTCATTTGAAACTTCATACAATAAGTAATAAAAATATTTAATAAATAAGTATTTATCAATTTCTAATCAATATCAAACATTATTTTACATGTAATAATTGCCGCCTTGATGAACAGAATAATTTTATTAAAAAAAAACATTTTAAAAAAACCCAAACGTTTGACCAGGAGTGTGTGTGTATATATATATATATATTATTAATTATCTATTAATTATAACTAGAGTAATTACGCAAGTCATTAGACAACAGTAGAATTAAATAAATCTTAAACTTTTCCAGAAAACAATATTAATGAGGAATACTGTGAATATTCCCTCACTCTGGTAAACATCACATCAACTATATATATCTGATTTTATTAGTTCACATTATTTCTCGTTGATTTAAATGTCCTGTCTGTGCTCTTGTCTTGATGTGTGTGTAGGCATGAGTGGGATCACGGGTTCAGGGTATTCCTGATCCCTGCTCTAAAATAAGTTATTTGTTTTTAATGTCTGGATAAAACTTTTTCCCCTTTGATCACAAAATATTTGATGTTAAGAAACAATTAAAAGATTCTGGAGCAGTAAACATGTCAGGCTGAATAACTCAAATCATTGCATTGACTGCTGCTGTCTTCAGTAGTGTCAGAAACACTGATTTATTTACAATGGAAAACGGCATCTTTGGAGATCTTTCTGCTGGAGATACTGTTGTCCTAAAGAAACCTTACACATATCTTAGGATTGGTATAACAGACAGTTTTAGCGGGTTAAAACCTTGACTTTCCCAAACCATGGTAAACCTTGAAACCAGTTATTATCCCATGCCTATGTGTTTACAAATAACACCAGTGCTCAGTGAATTCAGGCCCTGCTGCACCTCCAATCTCAGAGAAGAACCAACCGGAAACGTCATTTGAGGCTTGAAAACTGATTTTCATCTTTGACCCAAATGAGGCTGAGATTTGAAGTTCACAACAAGTGCACTCGCTCAATAAAGTTAAGTGCACTCGCTGTGCTGAACTCTTCACACGGGCGGATTGAACTGACGTAACGTGCAGAGTGTGTGTGTGAAGCTCAGAGCAGGGATTTATGATCCAGCCTGCGGACGCACACACGCACACACACACACACACACACACACACATCTCCTCTAATCAGCATTATGGTGAGCTGGCAGCCTGCGAGTCATTTAGATTTTTCATTACACTGGCTGAGATTAGTGGACGCTCGCCTGAAATCCTGAACGCAGCTGCTTTTAGCCTCATCTTCCCAAAACCCACACCAGCAGAAACCAAACGGCCCGTTCAGCAGACCTCAGATGTCCAGGCAGATTGTGCTGAAGCTTCACCATGTCCAGCACTGTAATATCACGGCCCAGAGTGCGCTTTAAAGGGTTAATCTGAGAGCTCCAGAGACGCTCAGAGTCTAGAAGAAACATCTTCAAACGCTCTGTGTGTGTGTGTGTGTGTGTGTGTGTGTGCGTGCGTGCATGCGTGCGTGCGTGCGTGTGTGTGTGCGTGCCACAGATGCTGATGTTTCTCCTGTCTCTCCACAGGTGTGTGTCGCCACCTTCAGCCGCTGGTGGGCGGAGCCTGACGCTTGATTGACAGGCCTGTCCAGGTGAGGAACCTATGGCAGAGCAGCAGCGTGATACAGGTGAGAACGCTTCAGCAGATCAGATGTGCTGTTAAACAGATCCTGTGGTGCCCCTATCTACAAGACGAGTCTCCAGAATGTGTCTGTGGAGCTTCAGCTCATCAGGTCTTTAACAAAACACCACAATTAGGATCAAAGCCTGAAAGGGTCCGATTCAGAGAGCTAGAGAACATTATCTGCTCAACTCAAACACACACACACACACACACACACACACGAGAGAGAGAGAGACAGCAGAGACACAGAATAAGTTCTTTCCTCTCTCTCTCTCTCTGTATCGTCCTGTGTTAAAGCAGAGGTGTGTTTGTATTATTATGATTGCTGTGATCCTCCATCTTGAAGCCTGGACTCCATCACACACAGAGCTGATAACAGTGTTTATATCTGCAAATCAGGAACAAAAAGGGGAAAAAACTAAACACAAATACATGACATATACAAGTAAGCTGACGTTAATCTCTCTCAGTCACAAACATGACAGTGGACATCAGATTAAACACACACACACACACACACATGTTCTCCCCGTGTTGGCATGGGTTTCCTCCGGGTGCTCCGGTTTCCCCCACAGTCCAAACACATGCGCTATAGGGTAATTGAGGAACTAAATTAGTTGTAGTGTATGAGTGTGTGTGTGTGTGTGTGAATGAGTGTGTATGGGTGTTTCCCAGTACTGGGTTGCAGCTGGAAGGGCATCCGCTGTGTAAAACATATGTTTGAATAATTGGTGGTTCATTCCGCTGTGGCGACCCCTGATGAATAAAAGACTAAGCTGAAGGAAAATGAATGAATGAATAGTTTTAGTTATGTGTAACAGTTATTTGTGCGTGCTGTGTGTATTCTGTGTTTATAAATGAATGCATGACTAAATTGCATATTTAATATATTATAAATTGCAATAGTCTAGTGGTTAGCGCACTGACATATGGTGCAGGAACACTTCAGGACGTCCTGAGTTTGAATCCCTACCACCTGTCTCTCTCCCACTTCACTTCCTGTCTATAATACTGTCCTATCCACTTCATAAATGCAAAAAGGCCAAAAAAATAACATAAATGTAGATAAATATATATGTAAATATATTTCATTTGTTTGTACAGTGTGTGTGTGTGTGTGTGTGTATGTGTATGTGTATTTTTACATATAGACATGATTATACACACTATACACATGTATATTATGTAAATACAAAACATTTATCTTGAATGTGATTAGTCATTTGACAGCACAAAATATAATAATATAATTAATAATAATAATAATCATTGGTGGCGCTGTGGTTAGCACTGTCCAGTTTCCCCCACAGTCCAAACACATGTGAATTGGGGAAACTAAATTAGCCGTGTGTGTGAATGAGTGTGTATGGATGTTTCCCAGTGATGGGTTGCTGCTGTAAGGGCATCTGCTGTGTAAAACATATGCTGGATAAATTGGCGGTTCATTCCGCTGTGGTGACCCCTGATGAATAAAGAGACTAAGGCGAAAAAAAAAATGAATGAATGAAGGAATGAACGAACAATAATAATAGTAAAGTTGGTACCAAAAGACAAGACTGAAACTAATGTAACCCTAAACTGAGGATTACAGTCCAAATATTACTACACGACCCCAATTAACCCAAATTAATGTGTTGGGGAGAAATATTATGTAGGAAAAATCCAGACAAATATAAAAAAACAGACAAAAATAGACAATTTAGTTGATATTTTGTACATATTTATATATATATTGTTTATTTATGTTTTTTTGCAGTAACTTCATAAAGATGTTCACTGACCAGCTCTAATTTTACTGTTTAATCAGACTGTTTTGTTAAACAGCACCAAACTATATCTCCTACATTCACTGAGAGACGGATACAAATATTCATTTTCAAAAGGGCTTTTCAGGCTCATTCATGCTGAGCTCTGCACGCCTAAGCTGAGGATGTGCTTTAAAACACACTCCTGTTCTTCCCAGCGGTGTGTGTTATTCCCAGATTATCTGCCGGATCTCCAGGTCTGCCTGCTGGACGGGCTCCAGTGTTTTAATCTCTCCGCGGGACAGTAAGTGATGATAGATTATGAAGACACGGCTGATCCCTCATTGACCACGGCTTGACCTCTGAGTAATGGAGCAGTCCAGAAACCCCCTGAGCATCTCAAATTCAGCTTCAGTCCCGCCGGGCAGACCTTCAGCCTCTGAGACACCGCTGGATGACCCGCTGGCCTTTAAAGATTCCTCTCTGCAGGGAAATTACCAATGGATTCTGCTTTTGAAGAGAAGGGTCCGGCGTGGCGTCCAGAGAGAGGGAGATTTGAGTGGATTAAGATCTGTCCTGACCCCTGTGTCTCCATAAAGACCATTTCTGTGAACGCCTGATCGTCCTGCTTCAGTCTCTTCAGGAAGATTTTAAGAGTAATATAGAGCTAAAGGGGGGGGGGGGGGGCACGAGGGCTCAGTGGTTAACACTGTGGCCTCACAGCAAGAAGGTCGCCGGTTCAAGTCTCGGCTGGGTCAGTTGGTGTTTCTGTGTGTAGTTTGCATGTTCTCCCCGTGTTGGTGTGGGTTTCCTCCGGGTGCTCCGGTTTCCCCCACAGTCCAAACACATGCACTATAGGGGAACTGATCAACTAAACTGGCCACTGTGTAAATCATATGCTGGAAAAGTTGGTGGTTCATTCCGCTGTGGCAACCCCTGATGAATAAAGAGACTAAGCCGAAGGAAAATGAATGAGTGGATATACCTAAAATATATCATTATTGCAATAATAGTGTATGTGATATGAGTTTATTTTAAATAAATGCAATAAATTAAGTGAATCTTATGTTCCGAGTGTTCGTGTGCTGCATACACAGGCTGCTTATCCAAATCTGACCAGATGGGGTCGGCCATAGCAGAAACAAAGAGGAAAGTTTCACAGACAGAATAATAAACGTATAATAAACTCATTTTACAACTAAATTCACACACACACACACACACACACACACACACACACACACACACACACACACACACACACACACACACACACACACACACACACACACACACAGTACAATATGCAGTGAAACCGTCCATGACCCTATAAAAAATAACAACCATAAGAATCTGAAATTTGAGCATAATAAGAACTAAAAAGACAGATAATGTCAGATAACTGTAGAAATAAAAGTTATATATATATAGGAAAATAGATCAAATGTGTATATAAAAGGGTTAGTTACACAAAGCATAAGTGTTTCTAACAAAGTGATTAAAGAGAGGAAAGTGTGTCCCCTGCGGGTGGTTTGACTTGTCTTCCTTGTGTGGCCGTGACAAATATACTGCCAAACTTACCTTCCTCCATTATTTAGAACAAAGTGAGAGATACAAACAAGAATGGCCACTAGAGCCCTGCTCCTTTGTGTTTTGGCTAAAGAAAATGTACATCCAGGATTAACTACAAAAGAGACCGAATCAGAGTCCAGATCATAGGCAAGACCAGTGTTGGGCAATAACGTGTTACTAGTAATGCATTACTGTATCGCCATTACTTTATACAGTAACTATTACTGTAACGCAGTGCTTCTCAAACCAACTACCACCACCTTTTTCACCAACTACCACCTCAGAAAAAAACGGTCTCTCCCAGTACCCCCATAATGAGCAGTACTGAAATGCAGTAGTGTAGTAGGCCTATTTAAGCAGCTACAGCTCAAAAACAAGTCAGATTCATTCTTATTATTAAGAATATGTATTATTGTCAGCCACTTTAACCATTATAGATTAAACATTAACTGTGCTTGCAGACAAAAATAAAAAACAAAAGAAGTTTTAAATTAAATGTGCTTTTATAAGTTAATGAAAAATGGCAGTGTTCTTACAAAGTAAAAAGAAAACTGCTGAACTTGTAGAGTATTAATGTACTGCTCGAGACAGAATACCCAGGAGGATCAGAGCTGGATGTAATGATAACACAATAACAACACCTTCTCTCTGGTTCAGCACTCTCGCTATAGCAATCAGTCGACGATGAATATAACGACACCAACAGCAGAACCAATGTTGTGAGGCTCAGAAATAAAACACAGTTGCCATTGTGAAATATGTAGAAATAACCAACACAATCTCACAGCAATTCGTAACGTTTTGATTTAGTGGCTAATTCGTATGAATTCGTATGATCTAATTCGTACAATATAGTACGATTTGCTCATCCCCCAAGTGACGGTTGGGTTTAGGGGTGGGGTTAGGTGCCACGCCTCCTTTTTAAAATCATACAATTTATACGACTGAACTCGAATTCATACGAATTAGCCATTAAACTGACAAAACGTAAAATACTTACGTTTTCTCGTGAGATCAGGCTGGAAATAACACACAACATGTTTACTCTATTCCCAATTAATCTATATTGTCTTTTGATGAGGTAATTTGGGGGCTTTGCATCTAGAGCTCCATCGCACAGATGGGGACACAAAAATAACGATAAGAAGCCGCTTTGTGCAGCTTGTACTTGTATATTTCAGTCAAATAAGTGTTGCTTTTCATTACCTTACTGTTATTGGCTGTTTTTAAAAAGGGGGAGGAGCTACACTATGTTACCACCCTCTCTTCATGTTTCAGTTAATATTACGTCAAACATCAAATAAACGTGCACATTTCACTTCACAGGATCTTCACAGCCTACATGTGTGCAGCTTGACGGTGTTTAGATTTAATCTGCTCAGTAACACTTCACCTGTGTGTTTTGCTGATGAAGCTGTGCTTTGTAAGTTAGTTATATCATGATGGCAGCATTATTGATATGGCAGATTTCCTCCGTCTGCAGCAGAGAGCAGGTCTTTGAGATGAGCGTCGGCTGGGCTTGTTTCGTCAGTGTTGTATGCTCATGGCGATCATCATTATTTCAGTAAGATGAACAGACTCGTGCTGCTGTTCCTGAGAAGATGAAGATGTGCAGCTCAGCAAACAGAAAGCAGCTATTATTAGAGGGAAAGTGAGGCCACCGAGAGTTTTCCACCATTCAGCAACAGCTCTGCGCATCACATGATAATGAAGCGTGTGTGTGTGTGTGTGTGTGTGTGTGTGTGTGTGAGAGAGAGAGAGAGAGTCTATTCATAGCTGATGAAGACTCCAGCTCTGCTTGCGTCTCTGCTTCCTCTGGATCCTGACAGGCCAGTTTCCCTCTTAAAGCTCCTCTTATTGTGTTGTTCTCTGGTGTGTGTTCTCTGCTTGTGTTGTGTGTTCATTCTGAGTCTCTAGTGAAACACTTTACAGCTGCAGCTCCTTTATAGGGCCCCTAATGTGCTCATTCAGAGATTGAGAGTGCTGTATTTCAGGTCTGCTCTACATTTACTGTATGTTCATAACATTATTATTCCAAATATGAAAATTCTCTACATCTGCAGCTGCTCTTTCCCTCAGCCTGAAACTGCTGCACTTCCTTACTGTCTAAAGCCCCACCTTCTGAGAAACCCTGCTCTGATTGGTCAATTGACTAGCCAAAGTCTGCTCTGATTGGTCAGCTGGCCTCATTCTGCGCTGATTGGTAAGGTGTTTTTAGTCTGCTGTGATTGGTCAGGTGTCTTCACTCTGCTCTGATTGGTCAGGGGTCTTCAGTCTGCTGTGATTGGTCAGGTGTCTTCAGTCTGCTCTGATTGGTCAGGTGTCTTCAGTCTGCTCTGGTTGGTCAGGTGTCTTCAGTCTGCTGTGATTGGTCAGGTGTCTTCACTCTGCTCTGATTGGTCAGGTGTCTTCAGTCTGCTCTGATTGGTCAGGTGTCTTCAGTCTGCTCTGATTGGTCAGGTGTCTTCTATCTGCTCTGATTGGTCAGGTGTCTTCAGTCTGCTCTGATTGGTCAGGTGTCTTCAGTCTGCTCTGATTGGTCAGGTGTCTTCAGTCTGCTGTGATTGGTCAGGTGTCTTCAGTGTGCTCTAATTGGTCAGGTGTCTTCAGTCTGCTGTGATTGGTCAGGTGTCTTCAGTCTGCTCTGATTGGTCAGGTGTCTTCAGTCTGCTCTGATTGGTCAGGTGTCTTCAGTCTGCTGTGATTGGTCAGGTGTCTTCAGTGTGCTCTAATTGGTCAGGTGTCTTCAGTCTGCTGTGATTGGTCAGGTGTCTTCAGTCAGCTCTGATTGGTCCTGTCACATCAGTCTGCTGTGATTGGTCAACCACAGTATGACGCCTCTTACCATAATGATCTGGCAGGGCTTCATCAGCAGCTGTGGGCAGGATCATCTGGAATATGGCGTTGCATTAATTCTACATATAGTGTTTTTGCCCTCACAAGTAGTGTCTCACCAACACAGTGCTGTAGCTAAATCACAGACATCATGTCACCACTACAACTGAAGCATTCAGGTGAAGCTTTTTACTTCATTCAGCATGAACCTTTTGAATAATATATTTAAACAACTGTATTAACTGCTTAAGGAAAAGAGCGATTAAGGCTAATCAGTGTCAGTGTGACTGGCTAACATCATAGCATAAGAGGAGGTACCAGTGCTCTGCTAATGCACATGACCAAAGGCTGTAGATGCTGTCAATGGGGAAAAATAAAGTGGTGAGTATGGCCACACAGTGAAGGAAGTCCCGCCTTCAGGTAAAAATAGCCAATCGTGAGTCTTCATAGCCTTGTGTGGGGGAGGGGTCTGTACAGAGTTGCTTGTTTGTTAGCCCTGTCGTTTGGTCAATGCTGTGTGTCTGTGTTGATTCTGTCAGCAGAAAAACACCACACACATGCAGCAGCACATATGGCGTCCTCAGTGTCGTCCTGCAGTCTTTGCTCAGGTTTCGTCTCTGTTATTCAGTGTTTATAACAGCATGCTCTGGTTACCATGGAAACAGGCGTAAAGAAGATCAGTGTTGTGTCGATGTGCAAATGCAGTAGCTACGAGACGACAGTACTGGGCAGGTCACTTCAGGTTGTGTCACTGATGTGTAAGCAGTTTTGGACTGTGGTCTCGGATGAGCTGCAAATATGGCCACCGAATGGACAAAGTTTCCTTGAAAGCGACTTTGGCATGACTCAGTGTTGGCCAGAGACACATACACCTTCACTAAGCTGACCTGTTGTCTGGAGCCGCTCCAGCTCTTGAGGAGTCTGCATCCGCGGTAGTCATCTTCAACATCCTGAGCAGCTTTTCAGACAATCAGCTGCTCCGGCTACTGCCATCGCCTGGACAAAACCTCAGTTGAAGAGCTAGAAGTTGAGATTTTCCTCTCATCTGTAAACCTGCTCATGTGCTGAATGTTGCATAACCTGCTTTCTGGAGAATCAGCCTGTTGAAGAGGAGCATCTCCAGGCCATCAGACAGACAGACAGACAGACAGACAGACAGACATGCAGACCATCAGACAGACAGACAGACAGACAGACAGACAGACAGACAGACAGACAGACAGACAGACAGACAGACAGAGATTAAACTGTTTCTCTGTTTCAGAGATCTCTGACTGCTGCAGAACAAACACAAGGCCTGAGATTCTCTTTCACTTGTCTGCAAGTGGCTGTTTTTGAACACATCCGTCTTCTTTGATTATGGAAATGTTGTTTTGTAGGTGGATGTGATATTGATTATGATGTTATTGATCATGTACACATGATTGGATTGGGTTGTTTTTAATGATAGAGAATTTAATTAATGATGTAATGTGATTGGCGATTAAAAAAGACGGTGGAGGGAGAAATTAGTCTCTCACTGAGGACGGTGTTGAGCCGAAGCCTTTGCGTTATATTTCCCGAAGAATGCGAAATAAAAATATAGCGCAGTTACTGAATGAGTGCAGATCGTGAGCTGTAGAGTTACTCTGTTTATAAGATCAACTCACCTAAATCAAACAGCAGGAGCGCAGTGCATACTTCACTTATTTTATATGAATATAGCAGTGCTTGCTATAAATGATGATCTCTGCACTTATCATTCTGCAAAAAATCAGTTGCCCTCATAATCTTTATTTAAATATCAGAATCTTCCCTCCCCCTTGAAGTTTCGAGTTTCTTTAGGAAGGAGCTATCAGTAATTTAGGGCGGGGCCATCAATCCTTTAGGGTGGGGCTATCAGTCCTGTAGAATAGTACTATCAGTCATTTATGGCGGATCTATCAGTCCTTTACATCAGAGCTATCAGTTCTTTAGAGCAGGGCTATCAGTCATTTAGGGTGGAGCAATCAGTCCTTTAGGGCGGAGCTATCAGTCCTTTAGAGCGGGGCTATCAGTCATTTAGGGCGGAGCTATCAGTCCTTTAGGGCGGAGCTATAAGTCCTTTAGGGCAGGGCTATCAGTCCTTTAGGGAGGAGCTATGAGTCCCTTAGAGTGGGGCTATCAGTCCTTTAGGACGGAGCTATAAGTTGTTTAAGGAGGAGTTAGCAATTATTTAAGGCGGAGTTATCAATTCTTTAGGGTGGAGTCATCAGTTCATTAGGGCGGAACTATCAGTCCTATGGAGCGGGGCTATCAGTCCTTTAGGGCGGAGCTTTTAGTCATTTAGGGAGGGGCTATATCAGTGAATATCTCATTTCTGCTCTGCCTACATTCATTGGATAATCTTCCTTCATTTTGTTAGCCATGATTCAATCAGTTCCCAAAGGATGAAATCCTGCACCACCCTACATTATTTCTCATTTTAGGGTCATTTGAATGGGATATACATCAGGATATGTGAAAAAGAACAGTCTTAACTTCTGTTTCATGGCGACTTTAAAATAGGCAACACGAGCATGTCTCTTTTGTCTGACGTCTTCCCTCAGGTAGATATCTGTGTCTGTCACAGACGCTCATGAATGTTAATGGTTGCTTGCGTTGGCTGAAATCGGATGCGCTGATGAACGTTGCTGTCGCCCACCACCATAGCAGGCAGATGGTGCAGTCCTCTAATGCTGATGGTAACAGGAGGAATCTGGAGAAAGTCCGTCTCTAACTCTCCTTCTGAAGACGTGCTCAGTGTGTATTCGCTGCTCTCCTTCTTCACAGGACTCTTCAGATTTGATCTTTATTTGTGTTCCTTTTACACCCTGTTTACACCGTATTACTACATGCATCCACAATGGAATGAATACAGCCAGACTACAGAACACAGCTGTCCTTCTAATCATACATCAGCGTTCCTGCATTACTCTGTCTGCGTGATTGAGAGATCTGCAGGTCTTGTTGAGGTGTCCAGTGGGATTAGCATGATCTGAATAGTTTGATCAGTGTTGGACTGTTTTCTTTCTTGGCTTTTGTACTGCAGATTCAGTAATTGTGTGGTAAATATTCAGATGTTATTGTGCCGCTGCTGTCACTGACACATTACGCAGGGATTATGGGTGTGTTTCCTGTGAGATCCCAGTAAAGCTGCTCAGTGGAGAATGACGTGTCTCTGTGCTGTGTGTCACTTCAGACGCTCTGCTGGCGGTAATGCGCTTCTCTAAATGCTGTTTTCTACACCGCTGGAGCGAATAAACCCATGATAGTGAAGGGTTCACAGGTGATCGGCTGACTTCACTGAAGGAATATGTGCGAGACAGAAAGAAAGACAAAATTCAGGTGTTATTGCTTTTCTGTTAAAGTCAAAAAGCAGCAGGAGGAGATCAGATTGTTGGATTATGAATGACGGATTGTGATTAGCAAATATTGACCACCGGCTTCAGATTCATTAATTTTGTGCAGGCATTGTGTAATTAAAACAGAAAGGCTAGCTGCTACTCATAATGTACTTTGCATTCATCCGTTTTATGTCAATATCAGTGTATTCTGCGATGAGCTCAGCATACAGATGAAGGAGATGAGCTTGTGTATGTGAATGTGCCACTCACACACACACACACACACATGTGGAGATGATCAGAGCACATATGTACAGTATATGTATCTGCAAACGGCTGACCCTGTGCAGTGTTATCTATCTCTATTCGCCAGGTGTTGATGTGGACTGAAGCCCAGCAGGTGCACAGCAGTTCAGTGTCTCGCTCCAGGGACGCATTAACCAACAATCAAACACGCTTTACTGCGTCACGCTAACCGGATTAACTGCTGCTTCTTTGGCTGCTTATTAAATGTTCTGATATGCATCACTAATCGAACTGTTTTGTTAACGTTTAATCAACAGAGGAGTCACATCATCTTTATTTCTATAGCACTTTCACAATCTAGATTGTGTCAAAGCAGCTTAACATGAATGAAGAAAAGAGAATAAAGACTGTGGGACATTCCAGCATGTCAGGCAGGCAGGACAGTAGTGTAGAAGTGCTGGTGTAGTACTAGTTAAAATAAAACCGATTCAGTTCATTTTAATGCAGATGTCACATGCTGAAAGACGATGCACCCATGCACAGCTCTACCAGTCCCAACCAATGACAGGGGACAGATATAACCCTTTTGTTTCTGTCGTGTTGCATCTATTGCGTGAAAATTGCTTGACACTGGAATTTTGTCAAGTCACATGGTTTCCCATAGGAAAGCCTGTCTAAGCAGAATGTGTCTGTAGCTCCGCTCACGGTCTGCCTCTTTGCCCTTGTTTGGTATCCCCCGGTCAGCGCAATGACGCGTGAACAAAATGGTGACGGTTGGTCACGCCTACTTTCAGCTTCATTTGCGCTCGTCAGAAACCTATGGGTGACGTCACAAATTCTATGTCCATATCTTTCACAGTCTATGGCTTTAATACAGCACTGGACATCTGGTCACCCTGTGTCTACTACAAATTATTTCAAGACTCTCAGTCTCAGATATACAGTGTGTATACTGTGCATCACGGAGCTGTTCGCCTGATCTCAGGCCTGTGTTTCATCTTCAGGCATTTACTGCCCCTCTTCAGCAGTCCAGTCAGATTACAGGCCAAAAGAAGCCTTAAAGGTGCTGCGTCTACATTTTGGTCTCTTCTAAAGCATTGTTCTGCTTTGTGTTGGAATGTGTCTTTGTTTTGCTCTCTATAATCAGCCCACTGCCACTTTACTTGATTATATTTCACCACCCTGGAAGGCTCTCAATGTATGCGGCCGTGGCAGTAGCAGCATTCACAGCTCAGCAGAGAAGTTAGATTCAAAATGATCTGTTGTGGTCCTACCCATTGTTGATGATACTTATGCCTCATGTTTCCAGAAGAAAGGTTGAACAATCTTGAAAGAGCCCTTGCAGGCGGCTACACACCTCTTTCCATCTTTATATTCAGACAGACGCCTTAGAGAGGTTAAAGTAAGACTACACTGGAGCTTTTCCACTGCACAGTACAGTCCTGTTTGGCATACTTTTCTTGTGGTTCACTATTGTGCCAGTACCTGATACATCACTCAGTACCACCTAAGCTGAGGTTTCCAACAAGTCGTGCAGTTAATAAAATGTGCAGATACTGATTGAGAGAGAACTGTCAGTGGATCAGCAGGTCAGCAATATGGTGGTCAGTATTCAAGGTGTAAATGTTCCTCTAGTTGTGAAACGTCTGTCCGAGTGTGTGTAATCTGCCCAGGTGAGGAGGAGTGTGAGAGGAGAGAAGAAAAGGCTCAAGGCACTGAACTGTAATCCACACATCTTTATAGTCTCCTTTATTTCTTTGGTAAATTATGCTGCACGTTTCTCATCAGAGATAAGCAGTCAAGGTTCATTATTATAAAATAAGTTCAGAATATAATTTTTGGGTCTTTTAGGCAGATAGTTTAGTTCAGTTCACTAAGAATAGATGTGCTTGACTGAAGAGCATGCTCCACTCACTCTAAACCTTGGGTGAAAGCAGGCTCAGTCAGGAGACCAGTTCTGCTCCAGCCAGAGCAATGAAGAGGCATAGGTGGAGGATGACTGGTTTATCAGAGGCCTTGAGCATGAATTATAATAATAAAAATAACTATAATAAAATACTTTTATTCATCATTTTTCCCCGTTGCAGTAATTGGCAGCTGTGCTAATGGCAGTCAGTTTTTCTCATCCTTCCTTCTCTTTAATCTTCTCTCTCTTGCTTTCTGTTGTGCAGTTTGCACTACTGACTGCAATTAGGAGCAGCTCATTAGCTGAAGTGTCCTCTATTTCTCAGAGTCTAATCAGGGAAAATCCTCCTCCAGTGTCTCTGTCTCTCTTCTCATGGTCTGAAGGTGATGGGGTGTCTGCACTCAGACAAATGTCTCACCTCTCGCCAAGCACATTAATGAACTTGTCACCCAACAAAATGTGTAATATTAGCCTTACACTGGCCCGGCAGAGGCAGACAGCAAACACAGATTGTGAGAAACAGAAGTCTTTAAGGATGAAATCATGTTTTTAAAGATGTAAATATTTGTTCAGATGCTTCACACATGCTGTGTCTGCCACACCCAGAGCTTCTGCATTCTCACTGCATGTGTGCTCCTCTCGCTGCGGCACTGAGAATACAGCTCTGGCCTCAGCCGGTTATTGCAGAGCATCGCATGCAACTCAGCAGAAAACACTCTGAAAATGGGCTTTTATGAAGCAGTACACAGCACAGAAGGGCAGCACACAGTCAATCAACATCACTTCTATGTTTAGGGTTACCGTTAATTATCATTCCTGTAAATTAGATTTCGTGATGATGAAGTTTGTAATGGCTCTCAATAGCTCACTTCTGACAACAGATTTATCATTTATATTCAGTGTGGTTCTCCAGAAATCACTTTACTTTAGTTCAGCAAATGCTACAATAATAATAATAATAACAATAACAATAACAATAACAATAACAATAACAATAACAATAATAATAACAATAATAATAACAATAACAATAACAATAACAATAACAATAATAATAACAATAACAATAACAATAATAATAACAATAACAATAACAATAACAATAATAATAACAATAATAATAAACATTATTTTCATATAGCACTTTAAATGTAGCATCTCAAGGCACTTTACAGACATGAAATGTGCAGCAGTAAAAGACACAAGGGAAAATGCAAATAAAAATCATTAAAAGCACATAAAATAATAATAATAGATCTAAAAATCATATAAAAACCTAATAAAAGCTGCCATAAAAAGCTGCAAATTGAAAGCATCATATTAACCTTCTGCTGAAGGCACAGAACTGCAGACACAAGATGTGTCTCCACGGCCTTACAGCACAACCATTCTGCAAGCTTGTAACACACATGCACAAGTATTCAGCTGCTTGATTATGGTTCCAAACTGTGTTCAGAAATCTAGAAAGATAAGCACATGCACAAGCCTCATAGCAACCGTCACAGACACCTGATGCAAAATCTACATGCTTTCTCTGAGGAGGATGATTAACCTTTGTGTATTGTTGTCTTCCAGGTCCCTCAGCGTGAATCTACCATGGACCACGGGCTCTGTCAGATGCTGGTCCTTGGTATGGTTGCCGTGATGGCCCGAGCGTGCCCCAAGTACTGTGCATGCCAGAACCTGTCTGAGTCGCTGGGGACCCTGTGCCCGGCCAAAGGCCTGCTCTTCGTGCCGTCTGATATAGATCGCAGCACCGTGGAGCTCCGGCTGGGGGGGAACTTCATCCTGAGAATCACACAGCAGGACTTTGCCAACATGACAGACCTAGTAGACCTTACGCTCTCCCGCAACACCATCAGCTACATTCAGCCCTTCTCATTCGGGGACCTGGAGACTCTCCGCTCTCTCCATATGGATAACAACCGTTTAACGGAGCTGGGTCCAGATGACCTGCGAGGACTGATTAGCCTGCAGCACCTCATCCTCAACAACAACCAGCTGAGCCGTGTTTCTGAGCGGGCGTTTGAAGACCTTGCAGCCACGCTGGAAGATCTGGACCTGTCCTACAACAACCTTCAGGCTCTGCCCTGGCATTCAGTGCGGCAGATGATCAACCTACACCAGCTGAGCCTGGACCACAATTTGCTGGACTACATTCCTGAGGGCACTTTCGTGGATCTGGAAAGGTTGGCCCGCTTAGACCTCACCTCTAACCGACTGCAGAAGCTCCCACCGGATCCTATTTTTGCCAGAGCGCAGGATTCAGAGGTGATGACCACACCGTTCGCTCCTCAGCTCTCACTCAGTATTGGAGGGAATCCGCTGCACTGCAACTGTGAACTGCTGTGGTTCCGGCGTCTGGAGAGAGACGATGACCTGGAGACCTGCGCATCGCCTCCTGGCCTGAAGGGTCGCTACTTCTGGAACGTTCGGGAGCATGAGTTTCTGTGCGAGCAGCCACTGATTACTCAACACACCCACAAGTTGCTGGTTCTGGAGGGACAGACTGCCAGCCTGCGGTGTGATGCCATCGGAGATCCCATCCCAACCATACACTGGGTCACTCCTGAAGATCGATTGCTGGGGAATTCTTCTCGCACAGTGGTGTATCGCAACGGGACTCTTGAGATCTTGATCACCACGTCAAAGGACTCCGGGACCTTCACCTGCATTGCAGCCAACCTGGCCGGCGAATCAACAGCTTCCGTGGAGCTGTCTATTATTCAGCTGCCACACATAAGCAATGGCACAGGACAGGCATCGCAACCCAAGTCCCGCCTGTCAGACATTACAGGCGGCTCCAGGACCAATAAAGGCATTCCCAAAGGTCAACCAGAGAAAGCGGTGTCTGTGTCAGAGGTGACTGCAGTGGCGGCCCTGGTCAGGTGGACTGTCGGCAAGACTGCTCCCAAAGTCAAGATGTTCCAGCTCCAGTACAACTGCTCAGATGATGAGGTGCTCATCTACAGGTATGCAACACAGTGGCTTTAGTTACATTTGAAGAGCTCTGACAGAAATGCTGACCCAGGAGAAAGATGATTTAGCAAGCTGTAGGGATTCGGGTGGTTGGTTTGATCGGTGTAGGCCAAGGGTGTCAAACTCAGTTTCTAAAGGGTTGCAGCCCTGCAGAGTTTAGCTCCTATCCTGCTCCAATACAGAATGAGCTGGATCAGGTGTGTTTAACTAGGGTTGAGTCTGAACTCTGTCCAGGACCTGAGGTTGACACCCCTGATGTATGTGGTTATTTATTTAATCTGTAAATGGTAAATTGCACTTAGGACAGTTAGTGAGGCGTACATTTGTAACCTGTAGCTGTCTGCAGGATTTGTTCCTCACCCTTTAGTATGTCCACTTCACTGATCTATTACGTAGTTCTGTAATTCTTCTTATCATTTAATTGCTTACTCATAAAACTCCAGCTTCTCTTCTACCCTCTCCTCCTCTGTCCTCTCATCTCTCTTCACTATTCACTGACTGAGGGGATTCTGAGGCTCTGTGGCTGGATAGTCTGTCAGTCCTCTGCTCTTTGATGGGGTAATCGTATATTACAGCAGCAGCTACAGTGCTGGATTATAAAGGGAAGCCAGACAGAGGCAAAATCAAATTACTTAACGTCAGTAAAGCAATTCAGCCATTAGGATCTGAAGAAACTGCTAGGCTCAGCTCATAGGGAGCGATTCTGTGTGGCATCTTTATCAGAGACGTCCATATTGTGCCAGCGTGACAGAACACATTATTGACTGGTTTCTTCATAATGGCTCGATGAGGCACTCTGGGAAATGTGTTTTAAACAGCACACTGACGGATAAATAAGCAGCTCCTTGATTTTTAGGATGAGTCTGTACTCACAGTAAAAATGCAGTGAAATCACAGCCTATCAGAGGTGTGAGGGTGTGATCTCTCTGTTTTGCATGCTTTCTCTCACAGAAGAGCGGGATGTAATAAGAATAAGAACACACACGTTGTGTTTTGGATGAATCCTGCTGAATGATGAATTCTCCACAGGGATGCTTCTCCACAGGGTGTCCTTTTGTGACATTTTAAAGATTTGTCAGCATTTGACACCAGTTAACATGTGGAATAGTGTTGGGGCTGAGTGTTGGTGTGTGTGCCATACTGTATAATAAACAGAAGAGAGCACTGTTTCTCATTGACCACTCATAGACAAATGTCTTCCTCTCACTGATCTCATACTGAAGGATCAAGTGTCTGTAAACGTCTAACCCAGGGCTGCCCAAACTCGGTCCTGGAGGGCTGATGTCCTGCATATTATAGTTCCATCTCCAATGAAACAGACCTGAACCAACTAATCTAGGTTTACTAGAAAGCTCCAGGCAGGTGTGTTGAAGAAAGCTTGAGCTGAACTGTGCAGGACACCGGCCCTCCAGGACCGAGTTTGGACACCCCTGGTCTAACCTATAGTCACATTTGCTGATTCCTCACTAGTAAACGTGTGTCAGATGAGCATCTGCTTCATCAGGTCTGGAAGCCAGGCGTGTCAGCTTTAAGCTGAAGTGTGTCATTAGTGTGTCACTGTGCCAAACGGCCATCAGTCAGTCAAGCAGATGCGGTTTCTGAGCTCGACTGCACAACTGCACACTTTAGAGCGTGTCTTCCAGATGTGATGAAACATTGTTAATCTGACGCATATTTAAGTTGGAGCAGTGTGTGTGTGCGTGCGTGCGTGCGTGCGTGCGTGCGTGCGTGGATGTGTTTTTGTGTTCAGACACCAATCAATCAAGCAGTGCCTCATTCATTCTGCCTCAGTGGCTCATCTTCAGCTTCAGTAATGTGTGTTCGGCTGGAGCATTTTGGGATTGGGTGACAAGTTGTGTTTATTCAAACTTCAGCAGCTTCAGGCACGTGTCAGTCTAACTGCTCAAGCAGATTTAATGCAGCACATCAAACCAAAACCACGAGCCCGAGGTGTTCTTTAATTATGCTTTTACGCATGACATTTTACACGTTGGTGTGCACGCTCACTGCTGCCCTTTGTTTAGTCAGCAGACATCCAACATCAGTGAAAAGCAGGAGTAAAAACCCTCCTGATGTGCACTGGCATATGAAGGAACACGGTGTAGGTTATTAAATTAATATCTCTAAACTGCTTTCAGTGTTGGAGCAGCTCTTTAATAATAAATGCATATTCTTGGACAATTCAAATGTGTTTAGCATTTAAGCCTGTTGTAGGAGACTCCAGCACAATAGCAGGACACTTGATGCCATATGCTAATAAAAGACAATAGATTAATCTTACCAGCTGCTGTGTTTGCTCGGACATCGCTGTGCATAATGTAATATAAGGTTTTTTCATTTAATTTATTTTTATTTTACACACTGAAAGTAGTGAAAGCGTCCAAGTTCACTCTGGCCGCCCTGGCGACAACACTGTCTGCCTTCAGCTCCGGCGGCGAGAGCGTCAGAATTCGCTTCATTGATCTCCTATTTTAAGGGGCCGTTGCAGCATATCAGTTACATTCCTGCATAAAACATGCTATCTAGCGTGGAAATGTTGCGCACTTCTTCTCAAATTCCTTTAACAATGGAAGATCAAGTAGCATGTGGTGTGACTTTGCTCCACTTAATTATCCAATATGTGTCCATATGTCTGAAATATCCTGAAGGAGCAGTACTGTCGCATTTTTTAAAGATAAACATATAACGTTACAACATTAAAGCACATCAGTAACTTCTTTAATGCATTTCCAGTAAATAATTGGAAATCCGGTGACTGCAGTAATCAAACTCTTGGGAATAACTGTGGTCGGAACCGAAGTTCACAGGTCTGTTCTCTGGACTCTTAAGTGGTGGACTTCTTCATTCTGATTGCTTGCCGCCGAACCGTGTCATAGCTCATTACCATAAAGTTGACTTGATGTTAACTCTCCTCGATGCCCACACCGGCAAAGATGCGCCGCGCTGCTCCTCGCCGCCGGCTCTCATTGAAAATGAATGACTTCGGGCTACTTTGACTCTCGCCGCTTTCAGTGTGAACGTACGGTTAGTCTTCATGCTCTGCTTTTATAGTTTTTATACATTTATACAAAAAATAGATTTGTACGTAGATCACTGACGAGAGTGTTTGCTTCTTCTAGTGGAAATACAGACATCACTCTGATTCCATTGAGCGTAAAGACACAAATATTGCTGTGAAATGCAGACATGTCCAGACTCTAAAGGACTTTCCACTGCTTTAACTCCACCAGTAACTTGTTCAAGCACTTGTTTAGTAAGAATTCAACAACAATGTCGTCACCGAGGAGGACACCGGTGCCCAAAAACACAGCGGTCATACTCAGCCTGAACAGGCTAAATTGATTTCTTGTGCAGGATCAGGAGTGAAGGTCTCTTCACATATCGCATCTTGTGCACGCATGAGTTCATGTTTAATGGAGGTGCACAGCTTGCATTTTCAGGCGTACCAGTCTCTTT
The DNA here is from genome assembly GCF_903798145.1 of Danio aesculapii. Lineage (NCBI taxonomy): Eukaryota > Metazoa > Chordata > Actinopteri > Cypriniformes > Danionidae > Danio > Danio aesculapii. The sequence goes on from NC_079454.1 coordinate 102,758, forward strand.
AAGTCTTTTGAATATGTTGAGCTGCTGTGATCAGCCCATTGCACTGTTTATCAGTAAATATTAAATCACTGAATAAGCTGCAGTTTATTTAGTGTTTTTAAAGGTTTTCTATGTTTTAAAAGTAACTTCAAAGTAAAGTAATTAGTAATCTGATTACTTTTTACATTGAGTAATCAGTGATGTAATCAGATTACTATTTTCTATTAGTAAGCCTCATCAGTAATTTACTTTGTAAAAGTAACCCAACACTGCTATTAACATATACCTCACAGTACAACTGTTTATCTGGAACAGCCAGGAATAACAGGGTGCTTTTTCCTGATATTAAAAATGCAGCACATTATGTTTTATTTATATATAAAACCCTTGTGTTATTCTGCCAGCAAGACTCTGAGCATGGAGGTCCTGTTGTGTTGAGCAGAAGTTGGTGTACATTTAACCATGTTTAACTTTATTTTTAGTCTGTAGCTAATGTTTTATGTCTTCTGATTATATCTGATTATTTTTAGACACATTGCACAGTTACAACCTTATCTGAAAAGCAGTGCTATGAAGACATTACATTACAAATCCTCAAATTACTGTAGATGGAAGCATGTGCACTTTCACTATATTTTATTGCTGTACGGTTTATATTAAATGAGTGTATTTTTATTGCTGCATCTGTTATTGAACTATTGTTTTTCAACCTGCAGTCAATACTTTAAGTGTTTACAGTGTTTTCTCTCGTCTTCTCTGATTGGCTGAGTAGAATAACCAATACTGTGATTCCCGTCTGATCAGATCAAAAATCACATCAGACTGACTGACCTCGAGACACGGACGCTTAATAAATGCAGTAAACATGAACAGTATTAGAGGTTATGAGTGTGTGTTTTAGTGAACACTCACTAGTGCACTTAAACGTTCAGCATAAATCAGACTCCAGTTTGATGATCAAGAAACATTTCTGATTATTATCAGTGCTGAAACCCGTTTTATTTTTATTTTTTATGGTCAATTGATGAATAGAAGCTTCAAAATTACCTTATTCATTTGTGATATAAATCTTATCACATTCTTAATGTCAGTAATGATCAGATCAATGTGTCCATTATGATGTTTTTAGAATCTCACACTCCCATTCAAAAGTACCACAGGCTGCATCTGAAATCGCCCCATACCCTCATGCACTATCCCCTACACTAGTCCACTAATATAGTCCACTTAAAAGACTGAATGAAAGTGAATGAGTGAATTAGAGCCGTTTTGCTGGTTAATAAAGCTATCAGAGGGGTGGCACGGTGGCTAGCACTGTGTCCTCACAGCAAGAAGGTCACTTGTTCGAGCCTCAGCTGGGTCAGTTGGTGTTTCTGTGTGGAGTTTCCATGTTCTCCCCATGTTGGTTTGGGTTTTCTCCGAGTGCTCTGGTTTCCCCCACAGTCCAAACACATGCGCTGTAGGGGAACTGATGGCCGAGAGAATGAGTGTTTATGGGTGTTTTCCAGTACTGGGTTGCGGCCGGAAGGGCATCTGCGGCGTAAAACATTTGCTGGAATAGTTGGCGGTTCATTCCACTGTGGCGACCCCTGATTAATAAAGGGACTAAGTTGAATGAAAGTAAATGAATGAATGAATCCCTCATATGGATCAGATGTTCTTCTTCTTGGTCTGACCCTGTGATGGGTGTTTAAATGGTTCATTATGATGTAGCCTGAACACTTTTCTATTGTTTATTAATGTAAACACACACTTGATGGATGTGCATGACAGTTACGCTGAAACACAGGAGTTCATGAGTAGTTTATATTAAGCAGTTATTCCAGTCCACAACTGTGTAATTTTGACTGTAAGTGATAAACAAATACACTTGAAATGAAAGCCTGGCTACATTAGATGAGCAAGCAAACTCTGTGGACTTTGAGAATGTAGAGGCGCTGTTGGAGACACTCATTTACTGTGAGTGTCAGTGAAGCATCCGTGCTCTCGCCGACCCACAGATCAGATGTGTGTGTGTGCAGAAGTAAACGCTCTCCACTCTGCTCTATGACGTATGAGGGTTTTTTATTAATATACATCTGTGATATCAGATCGGCCATCTGCTCGTGGCAGCAGCACAGATGGGCTGAAGAAATACAGCCAATTACTGCTGCTGTCAGATCAGCAGAACCAACTCAAGGCTGTGGAAAAACAAGATATGTCCACTCATCTGCAGCGATATCTCTGCACACAAACCCTGCTGCAGGATTATTCTGCAAAGAAACACATCGATTAACTAGTCTATGATATGAATCAATCTATCTATGCATATGTCTGTCAGTCTATGTGCTGTAAGGCCAATGCCAAAGCAACATTTCTCATTTTATTGGGCATTTTAACTACCTTAAAAGTTGTAATACTCAAACAGCAGCAGTGGTCTTGAAGCCAGACAACATGATCAGACGCTAGAATTTATCCAAGCAGGTGGTCAAGGGAAGTCCCTTAAACCGTAGTGAGGATTAGCAGGTTAAATGGTCTTACGTGTGGCAGACAGACAGCACATTAGGAGCTCATAGTAGATCCGGAGATAACGTCACTATTCCATTGTGTCATGGCTACCAAACTGAAAACCAGTGTAGAGTAAGCAGAGGAACAACACATGGCCAGTGTTCAGGCCAGAGCTCCCTCTGCTGGAGCCGCATGCTTACAGTTTAGTCAGGAAACACATCTGCCTGACAAATGGGCAAAACCTGGGGGTCTGAAGGACAATTAATGAGTCTCTTGAGGCCAAACTCTGATCCTTAAAAAGAGGCTAATGTTCACATTGTGATCAGTGTCTACTGTTTGTGTTCTCGTTTAATAAATGGAGAAACCTACACACAGCATGACTGAAGATGTCAAATTAAAGTGCTTTCCTTAACGAAATAAAAGCTGACGCGAGACACTAGGATCTCAGATACAGTGAAATCATAATGTCTGTCAGGACCGCTGTAGTCAAAGATAGCTTTATTAAAGCATAATCATTTATAAACAGTCATTAGAGCAGATATTTTGGGTTGGGGGTGTAGTTCTGGTCTGGGTGAACACTTAATTAATCACTGGGGTAAACCGAACAGAACCAGCATTAATGAGTTGTGCAGTGGATATCATTAATGCTCTTGGTGACTATATTATACTACAACATAATGTTCTGACTCAGGGAGAAGGGTCCGGTGCCAGGTCCTGACTGTGAGAGAGGAAGCTGCTGAGTGAAGTGATCATCCACTGAATAATGAGCTGAATGAACCTTATAAAGGAAATCAGGATTGGCATCATATTCCTGTAGGTGGAGGAGGATCAGCTGAGCTGAAGTGAGTCTGACTAACTGGGCCTGCCAGAACTGATGTTCTGCTTCATTAACTGTTGAGTCCTGTTCCTGTAGAAGCCTTGGGTCATGTTACATGGAAACTACACAAGCTTGAGCTCTGGGCCAATCACAGCACACTGGGTCAGCTGGTCAATCACAGCACACTGGGTCAGCTGGCCAATCACAGCACACTGGGTCAGCTGGCCAATCACAGCACACTGGGTCAGCTGGTCAATCACAGCACACTGGGTCAGCTGGCCAATCACAGCACACTGGGTCAGTTGGTAAATCACAGCACACTGGGTCAGCTGTTCAATCACAGCACACTGGGTCAGCTGGCCAATCACAGCACACTGGGTCAGTTGGTAAATCACAGCACACTGGGTCAGCTGGCCAATTATAGAACATTGGGTCAGTTAGTCATTCAGAGCGTACTGGGTCAGTTGGGAAATCACAACACACTGGGTCAGCTGGTCAATCACAACACACTGGGTTAGCTGGCCGATAGCTGAGCCTTTGGCAAAGAGGAAGTGTGGTCAGTGCTGTAGAGTTTCTGTCCTGTGATTCATTGACATGTCTAAATTTTAGGTGTACTGAAATGGAAGATTAGGCTGTGTGAGTCATTCATGTGTCTGAGTTGTTTCTCCAAGTCTTTGACATTAACCCTTCCATCTTGTGATGTGTGAACTGTGCTTGTTTTTGTGTGTTTGTAGGATGATCCCTTCATCCAGTAAGGCCTTTCACATCACCAACCTGGTGTCTGGGACTCGCTATGACCTGTGTGTGCTGGCGGCCTGGGAGGACTCCGCCACCACCCTCACTGCCACTAATGTGGTGGGCTGCGTGGAGTTCTACACCCGCGACGACTACACACAGTGCCAGTCTCTCCAAGGGCAGCTGCTGGGAGGCACCATGATCCTGGTGGTGGGGGGCGTCATCGTGGCCACGCTGCTGGTGTTCATCGTCATCCTGATGGTGCGCTATAAGGCTGGGGATGGTGGAGGCAACGCTCCTGTCAGCAAGCTGAGCGACAGCAGTGAGACATACTCTCAGACCAATGGAGGGAGGCCGGGGCAGAATGGGGTGCCTCTGCCGGGGCCAAAAGAAAAGCCTACTGTCACCATGCGGGATGAAGTGGTCAAATTTAAGTGTGGTTCTCTCCAGAGCAGCTCGTCCTCCTCCTCTTCCTCCTCAGGGTCAGCAGATGCCACTTGCTACAGCCCCAACAGTGCCCTCGCCAACATCTTGAGGTCCGCACCTCCTAAGCAACACAACAACATAGACCAGCTCCTAGGCGCCTTCACATCGCTAGAGCTTCGGGGTCAGAGCAAGGACCTGTGTCTATCTGGGACGCCGTCGAGTGCAGCTGCTGCTGCTGTGTCCCCGGCAGGTCCTGCTGATAAGGAGCCGCTGCTGGGCCGGACGCTGGACTCTCGGCTCAGCAAACTGCTCATGCTGCCGCTGGACTCCAAACCCAAGAGGAGCCATTCCTTCGACATGGGCGACTTCACGGTGCCCACGACGCAGCAGCTGCGCTCTTACCCACGACGCTTCAGCAGCATCTGGACCAAACGCAGCCTGTCGGTTAACGGGACGCTGCTGCCGTGCGATGAGGAAGCTGACAGTGGCGGGAGCAAGGGGACTATCGAGAGCCCCGAATGGGTTATGGAGAGCACCGTATAGAACACAGAGGAAGAAAGACACCTTCGACTTGAACTGTTATTTACTCCATCCTGCATGACTCTGATGAAGTTTAATTTAATTACTACAGTTATACGCCTTGCCATTTCCAGAACAGGTATGAAGTCAGCGTCATTCAGGGGATGAATTCACAAAGCAGTCGCACCACTCTAGAAACCTGTCGGGTTTCAGCACAAATGCACAGTTTCTTAATGCTTATTGTACATTATCACTAAAGTTCCCTGTTGAAGTCACTGCCGCGTCCACACATTTGCTGAAAGGGGTTTTGTGTTGCAGAGAGGAGCTTCAGCTTTGGGGTACAGTAACAGCTCTTTTCCACTGAGCAGTGTGCTTCAGTATAGTATGGTGTGCAGTTATTTCCATCTCCTCTGTCAATAGTACCAAAACAATGAAGCAAACTGTACCACTGTTTTGGGAAGCTCTCCTACAGGTACCTGACACAACAGTACATTACTAAAGGTGGAGCTAAACTCACTGCAGAAAGCTGATTGGTTTACACAGATACTTCACTTGCACATTATACAAACATAACAAGAACACAGGTAGAGCCATTTTTAAACTAACAGCTGCAACACAACAGCGTAATAATAAGATGACAGCGCAAAGAGAAGAAACCATGGTCAACCTGAGCTCAAAACAGCTTGCCGTCTTCTTGTGACAAACAGACCATTCACATTTGAAGTTCTCCATTTTTGGGGGTGGCTGATCACATGGGATATCTGAAAACATGTGGACCACTCATACAGCTTTGTTTTCGAGGGCAATGACGTGGATCATTGGGATTTTTCAGTGACACCTGTCAAGTAAAGTTACTGTTGTCAGTGAAAACAAACGCCTGGTCAGGGTAATCTGTATCATCTAGTACTATACTTTTAGTGCCTAATTTTGTAAATTGCGAGGTCCTGTTACAGATCGGGGTAAGTGATCCGGCATGTTACATGAGGAGGGTAGAGGTGGCGGACGAAAGTAAAGAGCCCACGGGCTGTTGGGAGAGTCGGTGACGAAAGGGTTGGGGAGTCACGGAAGAAAGTGAAGAGTGGGGTGGGGCAGGGGTGCGTGTGAGGAGGATCGATAAAATGAGGGGCCAGATCAGATTTCAGAGGTTCCAGCATAAATAAGCCCTGTATACTTCACTATACTGTACTGTACTGTACTATACTGTGCCGTACTGCTCAGTGGAAATGAGGAGGTTCTTTCTGTGGTGGCAATCGGTGCTCTGCGAATTCCCTCTCAGTCTGCATTACTGACTCACTGAGTGAGGTGTGTGTTTGAGTGTGTGTGTGTGTGTGCGTGCGTGCGTGTGTGTGTGTGCGTGTGTGTGTGTGCTCCATCTTTATGTCTTATTTGTGTCTGGAACTATCAGACAGCTGAATGTGGAAGGACTGTGAGATGAACTGCTGTGCCGCTGCAGTGTTTTTAGGGCCGGCGTGAGAACTGAAGCACACAAAGGAAACTGCCCTGCCAACGGTTTCCCCATGAACAATAACACCTGCAGACTCTGTGAATATCTTCTTGTGTTTATATGTGTAATGAATTGAAATATTTTATATTTTTTATCTTGCTGATCAAACACTCGTCTTTCTTGATGAAAGAGAATTCCTCAGCCTGTGTGGTTCTCACTCCCTTCAAGCTGTCATTTACACGCTGTTCCTATGAGAAACCGTGAGCGATTTTAATGAACCTTCAGATGTTTGAAGCTGCTTGTTTACGTGTGATGTTTTCGGATATTTCTGTATTTGCAAGTTGATGGAAAGACAGAATATTTTACTATTGAAAGATGGCTGTGTGAAAATATATTGAATTATGTCTATTATGTTGAGACTTCACAGTGAAAAGCACTTCAGAATGTAAAAAGCAGACTAATGCAGTGTGTCTCAAACAGGTCCTGGGGATCAGTATGGGTTCAGTAATGTAGTCTGACATTTGCTTTCGTGCGCCAGCACTGTGAAACTGAAATACACAAGACTGAGACAGGAATAAGTCTATGAATAGAAACACAACAACACTGAAACACCTGACCAAATTTAGCAGCTTTTGTTTTGAGCCTGTTACTAACACAGAAACACACCTGATAAACACACACGCTCACAGCAGAAAATGTGTGTGAACATGACGGTAATCTTACATTAGGACACAAGGCATACCAGTTTTATTTGTGTACTTCTCTTTTGGCTGTGAATTCAAAACTTGACAGAGAATATCTGTTTTTGATGACTGAAATATTTGATGAAGACATATCCAGCTACGTTTCAGGACACACAGTCCAGGCCCAGATGAAGCATATAGTTTAGGATTAGTCTTTTTTTAATGGTGACTAACTCTTTAGGAACATTATCGCCACCTACTGTAGTGGCTGTCAAATTAAGAATGAGCTGTCCCAAGAGTGCCTACGTGATTTACATCTACAAATACATCACTTGATTTGTTTATTGATATTCATTTCAATCAATATAATTAAGCAGAAAATCTTTGACTGTGGATTATGTAAGATATTTAGTTCATGTTTGTTTAACTTACTGTGTTTTATTAACATCTACACCCAGCCCAGCCCTAACCCTACCCCTTACAGCAATGGTCTCAAACTCAGTTCCTGGAGGGCCGCAGCTCTGCATAGTTTAGCCCCAAACAGCTCCAGTTCAAACCTGCTTAATAATCTCTAGTAGTCTTGAACACTTGATTAGTTGATCAGCTGTGTTTGATTATAGTTAGAGCAAAACTGTGCAGAGCTGCGGCCCTCCAGGAATCCAGTTTGAGACCTGTGATTTACAGTAATGAAAATACTGTATTTATTGTTATACAGAAATGACATGCTCTATTTATGTGCATATTCTCATTAGCCACAGCTGTAACACTTTAAGCCATGGTCAGTCTCCCACATGGAGGCCTGGATCTAGTGGTCTGAATCTAGTGTGTCCTGAAAGCAGGATATTATTGTTTTCCTCAGATCACACATGTCAAGATGTCTGAACAGCTCTGTGTGGAGTGAGTAAATCACACTCATAATCAGCTGGAGAATGTTTCTGGCCCACACATTTACACAAATATCTCTTAAAGTGTGCAACATGAAGTATGACTATTGAAACATGTCCAATGGATTGGGGGGATAGGAAAAAGAAAACACCATATCATTTTAGTGTGTGTTATACAAACTCATGAGGACTCTGGCAGCTCAATTATTCACTCAAGGCCACAACTAATATAAAAATCCAACATTATAAATAAATAGAGGAATGAGTGAGCTCAGCAGTGCCACACACATCCATCTTATGATCAACACCTCAGAGAAAAGCCCTTCTGCTTTATTCTTTCTAAAGCCTTCCTATGTGTTATAGTCCTGCAGGGGGTTATGAGTTTATACTTGATGATAACAAGAACATTAATGAGACAACAGTTCTCAAAGACAGAATATATCATGCCAAATATCTAAAAGCAGAAACTCAATGGCTGAATAATCAAAAAGGAAACCCGTCTACTAACTAGTCAGCAAGGAAAATCATTTACTAATTACTCAACATAGAAACTCGTCTACTAACTAGTCAGAAAGGAAACTCATCTGCTTACTATTCCACATGGAAACTCGTTTACTAAATAGTCAACAGGAAAACTAATCTACTAACTAGTCAACAGGGAAACTCATCTACTAACCAGCCAGCAAGGGAACCCATCTACTAACTAGTCAACATGGAAACTCATCTACTAACTAGTAGGCAGAGAAACTCTTTTACAAATTAGTCAACAGGGGCGATAATTTACTCAACAATGAAATTCATCTACTAACTAGTCAAGAGGGAAACTCATTTACTAATTAGTCACCTGGGAAAATAATTTACCAACTTGTCAGCAGAGAAACAGATCTATTAACCAGCCAGCAAGGGAACTCATCTACTAACTAGTCAACATGGAAACTCATCTACTAACTAGTCAACAGGGAATCTCATCTACTAACTAGTCAGCAGGGAAACTTATCTAACAAGTGAACAGAGATGCTTATCTACTAACTAGAAAGCAGGGAAATAATCTACTAACAAGTCAGTAAGTAAACTCATCTACTAGATACTCAAAGGGTAAAATCATTTACCATCTAGTTAGCAGGGAAACTCGTTTACTAACTAGTCAGCAAGAAAATGCATCTACTAACTAGTCAGCAGGGAAACTCATCTACTAATTAGTTGGGAAATAATTTACTCAACAACGGTCAAACAAAGGGAAACTTGTCTACTTAGTCAACAGGTAAACTCATCTACTAGTAAACTGTGAATGTCATCTACTAACTAGATAATTGGAAATATAATCTTTTAACTAGTCAACTGGGAATCTCAACTACTAACTAGTCAACAAATTATCAACTAGTCAACAAACTAGTCAAATATCATCTTCTAAGTAGTCAATCGTGAAACTCAGTAGTAAATAGGGAAACTCATCTAGTAATTATGCAACAGGGAAACTCGTCTACTAAGTAGTCAAAGGGAATTTCATCTACTAGTCTACAGAAAAACTAATCTACTACATAGTCAACTGGGAATCCCATCTAGTAACTTGTCAACAGGGATACTTATCTGCTATCTAGTCAACTGTGAATTTACTATCTAGTTAATATCACTTAGCAACTAGTCAACTATAATTCTCAACTAATAACTAATCAACATGGAAACCCATCTACTAATCAGGCAAGAGGGAATGTGATATACTAACTAGTCGACAGGGAAACTCATCCACTCTTTAGTGAACAGGAAGTGTGATCTGCTGAGTAGACAGTGTCTCGTGTGTCAGTACTGCGGCTGGTGTTCTCCAGTTCTCCACTAAAGCAGGCAGACTGGCTCAGATGCAGAGCACGTGCATTATTTACTGCACCGCCGGCTTTCAGAGGGAGTTTTTAGAAATGTCTCCAGAGTCTGGTGTTACAAGCTGTCTGCATGACTAAAAGATGAAGCTGTGATGTGCTGATCTTCACTTGAACTCCCTCAGGATCTGGACTGCAATCTTCAGCTGCACTCACACTGAGAGGAGTGTGTTTAGAGTCCAGCGAGGCTCTCAGACAGCAGCGTCAGCGAGAGGAAGGAGCTGGACATCACACACACACACACACACACTGCCCTGATGCAGACAATACTGTGTGTCTCAAACCCCTTTAACCCTACAAGTGACACAACCATTCATTTCAATGGAGAGCTGGTAACATCCGGTGACGTACTCGGTCTTGTTCCCTCAAATGTACGTCATTGATTAGTATCCACTTCTAGCTAAGCATCTGAATAGGTTTAAATGGAGTGCCCTAAACCCTTGAGCACTTGGGAACTACACTGTTTTGATGTTACATTCATGTTGCATTCTGGGACATATACATGCTGGAGTGGACATATGAAGCCGACTTGCGTCAGAATCGCAGGATTGTCGAGGGTCTGTCCATCTAAACTTCCCTCGATCACTTGATGAAGTGGAGCACACTTTCAAATGGTGGCAGGGATTCCCTTGAGGAAACAAGTGTAGGGAAGTTCATGTCGAAATGTAGATGTGTGTCGAGCGACCAAACACTGTTGAGGATCCTTCACCTTTATGCAAATGAGGAGTGACTTTAGTAAGTGACGGCCAACAGGAGCGTCAGTAGAGCTCAGGTGACCCTCTCTCAGCTCCTGCAGCCGGCTGTATCTCCAGATCCACACAGATGCGCGTTTGCAGCAGATATCAGTGCCGTAATTACAGAGAACACACACTTTTCCTGCTCATCTTTGTAATTAAGCATTATTTGTATGGATTTCAGTTATAATTACTGCTTTATCTCCATAATGTTTATTTTCAGTGGCAAGAAAACTCATTTGCTCTCAATGTCAAAGCAACCTTATGCTGGGAACGCCCACCAGTGACTTCAATCACCACCCAGAGCGAAAGGCAGCTACACACTCACTCACTCACTAACACACACATACAGTCTTATACAAAAGCTTGGCCATCCCTGATCATAATTGTAGCCATAGCCTGTGGGCCTTTCAAATCAGCAAATTCATCTGGATATATGTTATACCCTAGGCAGTTCTGACAGGACACTTAATTAATCTACAGATGCAGTCGGTCTTAACATAAACAGACAGATGCAAAAATGTGTGCACCTCAACAGAATAATGCCACCAATCTTCTGTAGAGCTACCTTTTGCTGAAATCCTCCCTCTATTGAGCTGTCCTGTGTAAAGGGTGCGCTGGATTCTGGAGTGATGTACAATGACATGATCAGCAGCGAGATGATCCTGGAGCTCTGTGGAGGTGGTCTGTGGTCTGTCTGTGATCACTGTAAATATTCTTCACCTCTGCCTTTCAGATGTTTGTCTTGGTCTAGCACATCTCTCCTTCACCAGAACTGTTCCTGTGGCCTTCCATTGTCTTACTATATTTCTGACTGTAGACATGGAGACTTTAAACCTTTATGAAAGCTGTTTGCATCCTTCTCCTAATTCATGTTGGTGAATTGTGCTGGTGTTTAGGTTATTAGGAAGTTTTTATGAGGTTCCCATGTTGCTACTTTCAGTTTCACAATCAGGAGAAGCACAACTAGCCATCAGCCATCTTACATCTCCTCCATGATTGGTTGCTTCTGTTTTAGGATTGGTGAGGTTCACTCAAATCAATGTTGTGTAGTTCTCGATCTGCATCAAGTGACTACAAGTTCTGAAATCCACACAAAAGAGAGGGCGCTCAAACTTCTGCATAGCCTATTTTTCAGTTTCAAGTTAATCTCACACATCTCAATACTGCTACTCTACATAGTTCTGTCTGAAAAACATACATTATCTAGCTTTCTCTAGAAACCCAATGGCATTTCACTGCAATCTTCTCATAAAGAAAGAGCACATCACTATGCAGCCACAGAGGGGTGCCCAAATGTTTGCCCAAAACTGTATACACTAACATATCTGTCCGTGTGAATTGTGGGGAGCTCTCGTGGGTTTCCAATGTTTGGAGAGCTAGCCAGTTAAGTTTCAGTTTAGTTTGGACCAATCCTGGGTTCCATGTATCATCTTATGGTTATTAGGAGTGGCAGATCGATCCTAATAGTGATAGTATGGATGTTGATCGACATTATCATGCCAAGAGTGATGTTTTAGTGCAGAGTTCAGTAATCTACAATTAGGACATTACTCACCGTCCATTAAGAAGCTTTAACATATATAAAACAGACAGTAATTAATATCAGCCTCAATAAGTGGACTTTTACTGCAGAAAAATGACAGTAAGAGCTGAGTGATATGACACCATGCGTAAACACACATTAAACTATTATAAGCAGCAGTCTACGTGTGTTTGTTGCCTCATTACCTATGAGGAGACACACAATCTTTAATGAGTTTAACATCTCATCTGAAAGACAGTGATGATAGACAGTATAATGTCTGCATCTCTATAGTGGGGAACTAGGACCCACACACACACACACCCGCACACACACACACAGGGTGGGCAGTACCTGTTGACCTCACAGCACCTCTTCCAGCAGGATGCAGTTTTCCCGGGTTATTCATGATGTGAGGATCTGCTCTCCATCACACAGCTCTGTCTGACAGACTGAAGCAGACGCTGTGTGCTCCCACTGCTCTGTTTATGTGGGGTTCGCTGTTTTATTTTTAATTATTAACAGTCAAGTTAATGAAAGCTGAATCCAGGCCCGAAGGGGAACGCTTATTTTAGCAATTGATTTTATGCACTGATGATTTCATGAGAACATTCCCATCCATTTTTGTTTGCGTCAGGACGAGTAAATGCTTCTCCTGGAGCTGCATATGCTCCATTAGAGGACTCTGTGGCCTTCAGCACTGTACATACAGGCACTAGCTATGTGTCTATACACCTATTCTTCAGCGCATTATGGACGATCGCTGAAGAAAATAAATGTATTTAGTTTATCAAGAAGTGACTATTGTGTGTGTGTGTGTGTGTGAGTGTGCATGTGTGTGTGTGCGTGTGTGTGTCATCAACTCATGCAGCTCTGAGCTCTTCAGCCTCTTGCAGAAATGAGCTGAAAACTCTTTCGCTCCAGGTTCAGTCCTACCGTTCAGCAGGAACTGTTTGTGTATTCATGTAGTGATTAATAATGCATTTGATATTTTATTATAAATCATGAACATGATCATACACATAACATTTCCATGAATAAATGACATCAAATTAATATTTAAGCGAAGCCTTTATAGCCCATGGTGGAGGATGCTTTTATTCCCCGCTAGTGTGTCTTGGTTTAGTGGCTAGGCTGTAGTTGTGTTGTGTTTTTCAGCTGAAATGAAGTTTTCACCATGTGAGATCTGCTCAGCGGTTCATGACAAGACCATATGATCATCAGGACGCTTTACAGGACATACAGTCATGTGTTCTTAGTATAAACCTGTAATATTTCAGTAAATGAGAGTCAGTCGCCTTCAAAACACAACATTATATTGTCAGAAAGAGTTTTTGCCATTGTGTTCCTGCTGATTGGATGTGCTTAATGAAGGAATATTAGTGTAACTTCATTAGACACAGCCTTGTTTTATATTAGGTGGCCTTAACTAATATGTACTTACACTGAAATTGATCATTTATTACTTATTGTAATGAACTCATTGTGTAAACACACCTTTTTACATTGTACTTATGATTGATTAATTGCATGCATGTGATTTCATCTGTAATTAATTTCTCTAATTACATTTACACCGTTGACCATCCCTTACACATCAAATCCCTCTTAAAGTGAACTAGCGGACGCGTCAAAGTATAAACCAGGCTTTAAACCTACCTATACCACCAAACCTGTCCCAGACTCGACCAGTATCCCACCTCAAGAGCCCCACGAGTGTTCTGCAGTACATTATCAACACAGTAAGTACATTGTATTTATTGTTTGATGCAAGTACATAGTAGTTAAGGCCACCTAATATGAAGTGAGACCTTAGCTACTATTGATTACTTCTCTCCTACTTCAATATCTATCATTAATCAGTACGTAATCTATAATCGATTAGAGACTGTTGTCTCGATGACCACAAAACCAAACTCTGACCTTCAGTCGCCATTTTGTCCACGCATCATCGAGCCGACCGGGCGATACCAAACAAGGGCAAAGAGGCGGAGCGTGAGCGGAGCTACAGACACCTGCTGGCATTCTGCGTAGACGGGCTTTCCTATGGGAGAAACGCTGAATACTTCATTACCTACGACTCGCTTGTGTTCGGACCACATGTGCTTGGCTGTACACTTTATCAGTAAAGGGTTTAGACTTTAGTCTAAGTGTTTAGTCTAAACACTGCTGTAACACACTGAGCATTGTTCTTATGACGTTTTTCTACAGGAGGATTTTTACCATGCAGTCAGTGGACATCTGGAGTTCCTGGAGCCCCCAAGGCCAGTCGATGAATTGCAGTTTTAGGTACTTCCGTATTGGATTCCAGAGGGAGGACGGGAGGTTGTCGCTTAGTTTCCATGTGTGTAATTGTCTGTTAAAGGAACACTTTTTTGTAAATATTCTCATTTTACAGCTCTCCCACAGTTAAACTGGGGAATTGTAGAATACCATTTAACCAGTTTCTCAGACTGGTGAAAGCACTTTTAGCTTAGCTTAGCATAAATCATTGAGTCAGATTAGACCATTAGCATCTCGCTCAAAACAATCAAAACATTTAGTTAATTAATACATAAAGCTTGACTCTTTACTGTTATAGTTACGTCATGTACTAAAACCAACAGAAAATGAAGTTATTTTCAAGGTTGATGTGACTAGAGGAACTAAACTGCTGTAATATTAGTAGTAACTGGCGTCATTCTGGCGTAATAAACAAGGAGTTTTCTAGGAATCAGTCTGCTTTTTCTAAAATATAGTGTCATGGGTGAGACATCTTTGTGTTTTAGCAATCGAGAATATCTAATAATAACCATGAGTGAGCAGGACAGTGATGATCATGTGAGTGTCCAGCAGAGGGCAGTCCTGCTCCATATACAGCCTCAGTCCTCATCGAGACCACTCTTCAGAATACTGCTGTGTTTCTAATCCCTAACTAGTGTTACCAATACTAAAAGTGCCTTTTCTGAACTCCTATCACACAAACACACCTACATAATTAGCCAACACATGATTAATCAAACAGTTAATTTCCCCAAAACACATATTGTCAAATAAATACAAACTCTACATTTCTAAATGCTGAATACTGTTTTCTGCATAGACTAACTCCATCAGAGACAGCAGACCTGACTAAACACATAGCATTAGCAAAATACAACAGGAACACACAGTCAATAGCGGACTGTCAAAATACTCACAGCTGCATTACAAATACTATCCAGAACAGAGCATACAATAGCTCACAGTAATAATTATTGCTCTACATTGATTATTTCAAAATTAATACGAAATTAAATGTATAGAAATGGATATGTATTACTCACTCATATAGTTCAATCTCTGTGACTTCCGTATGGGAGCGCTGCTGGCATCATGTGTGGATGATCAACTCTCTCCACCTCCAGGAGGAAAAGAATCATTCCCCACAGTGGAGGATTAAGGAGATTATAGAGGAAGAGGGAAGTGCTCCCGGAAGCTCTGTGTGTTGGTGGAGGTCCTTCTACAAACACCAGAGGGCGCTGTGTGTTAAATAGACAGATCTGGGTTATCTGCAGATTTTTAACCCAGCATTGAGTCTGTTTATGTAAATGTGTGTAAATACTTGTTCAGTTTTATGTTAATTTTAGTAATATTATTGACTATGCAAATGTTCAAATGAGTTATGCACAATACAGTGTGTAAAGTCATAGTTTCTGTCCTTTAGTAGATGAATTATACCACAGACTTGCTTTGTTTAGTAAACAAAAGTGCATCTTATTGGATCTGCATTGTCAAGCTTAAATTCAATGTAAAATAGTTGTTTTATTTCATGGTTTACGTCACTGATCATCAACTGAGGTCACGACTGGATTACAAAACTGTGAATAACAACAACCGAGTCTCTGGTCAGAATAACCCCCATTTATGACTAAATTCAGGCTACAGTCCGAAATGAAGACAGACTCATAACTAACATAACAATCTGGCACAACTTACAATAGCATGGTAAATAAACAGAAGAAAACAGGCCACAAATACTGTCCGCACATCAAATGAAACGTTTAGTGGGCTTAAATTCAGATCACAATGCTGAAAGGGGGCTACTCACAGTGCTTAATCAATGGCTGAAGTTACATTTCCCCTCTGACACACACTTTTTCACATCAGGCTTGGCCGCTGTCAGAGTTATGCGCAAACAGTCCTCCAAAGACTGGGCTGACAGTCGGTTCCTCTCGTGCGTTTTTTATCGAGTTCCTCTTGGAGAACGCAGCCTCACAGGTGTAGGTTGAACCGAACATGGTGAGCACATGGCTTTCAGCACCACGGAGAGCCGCCTTCATGACGCATTTCTGAAGGTTGGCATGATAAATGCGCACGTTTCAGTCCAGTCATCATTGAAGGACCCGTTTTTACATCAACGTTGCGTTTCATGGTCTTTGAGGGTGCTATTTTAAGAGACCTTGTCACTTCCTCTGTAAATATAAATAAAGTTGACTTAGAGTTGAGGTAAAATCCTCCTAGTGGTCGACTGTGGTATAGGTGATTGGAGCCTGAATCAAATGCCTTCAGTTTTGTAATGAAATGGAAAAAGTTTCAACATTAAACATATTGTTAAAGCAAAATTAGATTTTTTATTTGATTTTGTTCTTGGGGTCCGGCCCCCAAAGAGAGTGTCTGGTAAAACTCTGGCCCTCTGACAAATATAGTTGATGACCCCTGCTTTACATTTTTACTCTCAAACTCATTCTGCATAAATCTGTATATATATTTTTTTTATTTATTTATAAACTTCTGTGTAGAAAAGGCAATAAATGTCCACAGATTCTGTCTGGTGCTGCTCATCATCAGTGGCCCTTTCCTCATTCACTGCTGTATGCCAGGGTAAATCCTGCCCGTCTCCCTGTGGTGTCTGATTAACTCCACAACTCTTATTTCTAGCCCAAATATCTAAAAACTAGAGCTGTGCAAAGATAAATCATGACTAATCACATCCAAAATGCAAGTTTGTTTGACATGTGTGTGTGTGTGTGTGTGTGTGTGTGTGTGTGTGTGTGTGTGGTGTGTGTGTGTGTGTGTGTGTGTGTGTGTGTGTGTGTGTGTGTGTGTGTGTGTGTGTGTGTGTATATTTATTATAAACACACACATGCATGCAAATATTTGAGAAAATGTTTATTTAAATATAGAGTAAATGTATACGATACACACATCTACATTTAAATATGTAGTACAATTGTTTGGTGTATATTTGTTTTTTTAAATAATAAATAAACAAATGTAATAATAAATATAAATGATAAGCACATCTCTTCTGTTATCTGCTCAGTATCAGCAGCTTCATCTATTATCTAAAATAATTCAACTCTTTCTTACTCCCAGCAGATGGTGGTTGATGTGTTTGTCCACATTAGATACCTGCAGGCCTCTATATTGTGGAATATCTGTTCAAATCTCTTCATACCCAAGCTCCTGTCTGTTTAGCTGAACTTCTTCAACATCAGTACTCCACCCAGAAAGCTAAGATCCGGCGACCAGGTCTGACTGGTTTCCCCCACTGTGGATATATTAGTGTTTTATCCCACAACATGGACAGATTCACTTTGACTTTAGTCTGTCAGTCAGCTTTAGGTCATGGTGCTGTCTGTTTCATCAGTCACTGGTGTTGGAAAATCTGACTGTGTCAAAACAGCAAGACATGTGTTAGGTGTTTAGCCCAGGCAGACAGATATTGTGCTCACTGTTAGGAGATTTTGCTCATGATGAATTTGTAATATTACTTCAAAAGAGGTGCAAAACACCTTATGTGTCTTAATAACACTCGTTTAATCTTATCAGCGCCAGCACTCCTCACTCATTCAGCACACATTTCATTCATAACACACTGAGCGCTAACACACACTACAGAGAGAAATAAGATGCAGAAATAATCTACTTTCATTGTTTTAAGTTGTATTTTCATGAGGCAGAACTGAGTTATAGAATTACACATTCCCACTGTATTGAGCATACTAATAAAGCATAATGAGCATCTGTTATTATTATTGGTTTCTATATTTTGTAGTAAATCCATATTACCATCATTCTATTTGAAGTGTTTTAATTATTTTTTTTCCAATTCAATTCCCCTTTATTTGTATAGCGCTTCTACAATGTAGATTGTGTCAAAGCAGCTTCACATAAAAGGTCACAGTAAATAGGAACAGTGTAGTTCAGTTTGTAGTGTTTAAGTTCAGTTCAGTTGAGCTCAGTTCAGTGTGGTTTAATAATCACTACTGAGAGTCCAAATACTGAAGAGCAAATCCAACGATGCACAGCTCTACAGATCCTGAACCATGCAAGCCAGTGGAGACAGCGGAGAGGGAAAAACTTCACCAATCGGCAAAGGTGAAGATAAAAACCTTGAGAGAACCAGGCTCAGATGGGCACGACCATTTCTCCACTGGCCAAACGTCTTGTGCAGAGCTGCAGTCTTCTGAAAGCACCGTGTAGATATCTCAGATATCAGTGAAGTTTGTGGGTGTTGAGTTGAATGCATTACGTCTGAGAGCAATGAAAATGAGTCAGTTTGTTTGGCTAACTCTATTTTAACTCTATTATAATATACTATAACTCTATATATTATATCAGGATCTGTGTACAGATTTCACACAATGATGATGTCATAAAGCTCACCACGGTATATCCTGTAATAGTATAGTAACAACATAAAGACACGTACAAAACTTAGACTCTTTCACATTCACTCTGGTTTAACTAACCAGACTCCATATGACGTGTTTGTAAAGTCATGATATTGTGTAAAACACTTTACTATAGTATTGTTCAAAAGCACTACAGTGTTTACCGTTCATTACTTTTAGATTTGGGATGTGGGATGAGAACAGCCGAACACTCATTACTGTGCTCTTACGCCATCATTCAGAGCATTATGGTGACATTACTCTTACGGTGAAGTCTTCTTAATATTAATGTGTAAAATTACACAATCTAACTATTTACATTTAACTTTGCAGAAATGGATACATTTAATATGTGTATAATAATTAATATTATATATTATTAATAACATAAACATTGGAACATTAAAGGCATAGTTCACCTCAGGACTCTGTCATTATTTACTCGCCTTTTAACTTATTTCCAACATTTATGAGTTTATTCTTTTGTTAAACTCAAAAGAAGATATTTTGAAGAATGTTGAAACGCTGTAACCATTGACTTCTATAGCATGTTTCTCCTACTGTGGAGATATTTATTTCTTTATTTTAAATAGAATGGAAATAAATGCACATTTACGCTTGTGTAATGTGTGTCCAGACGCAGAGCTGTGGATAAACCACTTCAGTTGCAGAACAGGACGCGGCGGCGCGCGAGGGGAGCGCGCGTCACAGGCGGAATGAGCGCACGCGCAGTGAGCGCGCACTGCAGAGAGCGGCCGCTGACGGACTGCTGCTGGTGCTGCTGAGATGACGGCCAGCCGACGCGACCTCCACCTCGCCTCGCGCTGAACGACCGACGGACGGACGGACGGCCAGATGGAGGACGAGCGCAAGCAGCACAAGTTCATCTCGTTCCTGTTCTACCAGGCGGTGCGCGACCTGAAGCCTGTGTGGATGCTGGAGGACATGCGCACCATGGAGACCTTCTACTGGGAGGAGGACGCCAAGCAGAGGACCTACAGCCCGTCCGAGGCGCTGCTCTACGCGATCGTGCACGACCACCGGCCGTACGCGCAGTACCTGCTCAGCCGATTCTCGGACGAGGCGCTGGAGATGCCGGGAGAGCGCTTCTGCTGCTGCCCGTCCTCAGCGCCGCACCTGGCCATGGCCGTGCGTTACGACCGGCGCGACATCCTGGCGCACATCCTGCAGGTGGCGCATCGGCTGCCCGGCCTGCGCTCCTATATGAACCGCGGCGGCTGCTTCCACCTGGAGGATGGCAAGACCCCTCTCCACCTGGCCTGCGAGCTGCTGCGCGCGGACGCAGTCATGCTGCTGCTAGGCAACGGCGCGTCGCCGCAGGCCGAAGACCACAACGGCATGACGCCGCTGGACGTGGTGCTGCAGCAGCTGCGGGACTCGAAGGCGAACGTCGGCGCCAAGAAGTCGTGCCTGGAGAACCTGCTGATGTTCATGCCGGAGATGCGCTTCAAGATGAAGAGCTCGCTGCAGAAGGAGCGCCAGTGCTGGAGCAAGGTGCTCGGAGAGGACAAGCTCAACTACCTCATCGGCCGCGAGCCCGCGCCGCTCTTCCTCATCGCGATGCGCCGGATCCTCGCGCAGCTGCCGCCCGAGCAGTTCCCGAGCAGCCTGGACAAACTGCCCATCCCGGCCGCGCTCAAGCCGAGAGCGCACCGCGGCCGCCTGTCGGTGGCGTAGAGCCGCGCGCGTCTGCCTGTTTGTTTGTGTGCGCGAGCCTGTGGCGTGACGTGTGCGACGGACGAACGAAAGCGTCGCGGTCACGAGCGCACGTCAGCGATACCGTCTTCCTGTCTGTTGTCTTCTCGTCTCCTCAGTTTCAGACTCTGTCGTGTATATATGAATTATTGATCAGCATCAGGTCATGAACGCGCAGCTTTAATACGCGACACAAATATGCAAAGCGTGCTGTATTCATGAGCTGAGCAGGACACCTCATCAAGACCAGGAGCTGGACTCATGAAAGCATCATGGTGTGTGTGTGTGTGCGTGTGTGTGTGTGTGTGTGTGTGTGTGTGTGCGTGTTTGTGACCCAGAACACATCTTCTGTCTTCATTGAAAGTGTTTTTACTCCACATCTCTGTGACAGATTCCCTCATTCAGCAGAAATCAGTGATCCATCCCACATGACTATATACTACAGTGAACACTACAGTGCTTATGGTTACACAGCAACTATAGTCATAGAAACAAATGACCCAACACTGAAGTTTTCTACAGCTATAGGGTATATTGCATTACAATCAAACCCCACAGTTTACTATAGTAAAGACTAAAGTACACTACAGCGTTTACTACAGTTGATCAGTTCACTGTACTGCAGTATGCTGGAGCACTCACCAACAAAGAGTTGTAAATACTGTAATATATACAGTAACACACTTCACTACAGTATGATGACAGAACAGTGGTATTTACTATAGTATTGTTTCATGCTGGATGAGGATGAATCAGCTGAACAATCATTTATTATGTTCTTGTGCCAAATTTAAGGCTCATTCAGAGCATCATGCTGACATTGGGCACTCTCAGAATAAAGGTACACGATGGTGCAAATAATCTGCCTTGAGGATCAGTTCTGTCCCTGATGAAGGCACAGTATTGTATCTGCAGGTATATTTTGGTTTCCCATGGTTCATATCATGTCCTTAAAGGTACAAACTGCAATGGTACACATTCGTTTCTTTGCCTTAAGATACAATTCTGCCCATAATAAGGTACCGCCCCAGTGACAAGGGTTTGCACCTGCTTTGGTACAACACTGTACCAGTTTTCTCTGAGAGTGTGTATAATGAACAGTAATGTATTAAAGGGACCGTTCACAAAACAAGATATACTGAAGAACAAATCAGCTGTTGACTCCAGAGCAGGAATAATAAACACTACAGAAGTCAATGGCTGCGTTCTCCAACATTCTTCAGAATATCTTCAGCTGTGTTCAGCAGAACTCACCCAGGTCTGGAAGATGATGAGACTTCACATTTCTGGCTGAGCTGTGCCTTTAGGTGACACAATCTTCACTATATTCATTTACAACCTCCCATAATTGACTAATGTTGTGAAGTTTGGCTCTGGAGAAAACAAGATGAAGATAATCAGAGTCCAGACGGTCCAGATCGACCAGCCAAACCCGTGTCTGACAGCAGAGCCTGAGGCAGAGGTGGCTCATTCCACAATTATAATCCACACAGTTCATGATGAAACTATACCGCACATATTAGAGCGGTGTGGACAGATGTTCTACAGCAAGCTCTTCTGGACAGCTGAAACAAACACTGGAAGAGATGATAATGAGAAATGATCATCCTTGACATTATAATTCTGATCAGTATTGACCCTGCTGATTCCTGAGACGGGACTGAACAGCTCTGCCAACTATTGACTGCTGTTTGGTGTATAAATAACTCAGTCATCATTTCAATATGACCCATTATGAGGAATCAACAACACAACTGTCCTCTTCAACTGAACTGACAGTGGTCCACAGTGAGGGTCCCGTCCTTCATATGCAATCAAACTGATAGGAGGATTATTGGACTTATTAAATGATCTTGATTTATGAAATGCAACAGTCTCTGGTGTCTTATATGAAGGACAAACTCTACAGCCTCCTACAGTTACAGCTTAAAGGAACAGTTCACCCAAAACTGAACATTTGCTCACTGTTTACTCTCCCTCAAGTGGTTATAGACCTGTATGAGTTTCTTTCTACTGTTGAACACTGAAGAAGATATTTCAAAGAATGCTGGAAACCTGTAACCATTGACATCTATAGTAGGAAAACCAAATGCAGTCGCTGGTTTCCAGCATTCTTCAGTATTTCTTTATTTGTTCAACAGAAGAAGAGAAACAGGTCACGCTTTACTTGAGGAGGGTGTTCATAAGACTGTCGTGAAGCCTTTATAATCATGACATGGCACGTGTTGTGAATGTGAAGGAGATTATATGGATGCTTATAACTACTGTCATTAAGTGTCATTCGCTCCTCTGTCATAAACATGACAGTCATGAGGCATTATAACTGTGTCATGAATATTATTCTGATCCTGATTTCAGTGGAACAAGCTGTGTTTGTCATTAAAATGTCTCATTAAAAGTCTCATTACTCTGTCAGACCATGTTATAACAGCGTCATTAATATTTAATAACAAATTCAGCTTGTGCCACTGCAGTTGAGATAAAACAGAACAAACATTAATAATGACGCTGTTATAAAACTCCTAACATCATTCATAGTGATAATAACAGTCATGTTAATGACAACTTGGGTTATCTTGGAAATGTCATGACAGACAAAAACAGGTCGTGCATGTGTTTATGTCAGGTGGTCATAACAAGCAATGTCATCTCTGCATTTACAATGACAAAACTGAGTGAATGACCCTTAATATATCATGAGCATGCATAAAATCTCATTCACGACGAGTGTCATAGCATGAACATAGAGGTGTCATGACAGTCTTATGAACACTGCTTCAAGTAAAGTGTTACCAAAAAGAAAATCTTATAAAGGATCAAGTGGAGGATGAGGAAACGATGACAGAATAAATCACATTACTGAATGAACTGCGCCTCTAACAGGACTAGAGGAATATAGCTATTTATATACATATCATTCATTTGGCAAGTTTTTGTTCTTTTACATTTTTATTTATTTAAATTCACAGATTTATTTAATAAATGTCCTTTAATAAGCTTATTCTACACATTCCTTTATTCAAACACAAATGAGCTTTCATGAATGACCTGTGAATTCAGCTCATAATCCCTCCCAGAGGGTGTCAGAGCTGGAATCCGGCCGTTAGACAGCCTCATAGCTCTGGATGAAGCACATCTTCACCTGCTTTTAAAGAAACACTCCACCTTTAAAAAACATTTCGCAAGTCTCCTGGAGTCAAACAGGACTTCAATCATTTTTGCATCCTGTCAGCAGATTACTTGTTCTGGTGGGGTCATTATTAGCTTAGCTTAGCTTAGCATAATGAAGTGAATCAGATTAGACCATTAGCTAGATCATTTTCCTATTTAAAGCTACAGTCTTCTGTAGTTACATCATGAAATAAAACCAATGGAAAGTGATAGTTGGGTCAATATTACTAGGAACTGTGATAGAGGCATAATAGTCGTGGGAAAAAAGTGGAGTGCTCCTATGAAAAGCTTATAACCTCATACTATACGGGTAAAATGGTCTCATATCACTGAAATATTTGATCACACGAGGATAATAATGAATATTTCATATTGTATTTTTCATAATCTTCCCTCGTGACACACTGTGATTATGGCAGTGATTAATCTTGTCTATTGTAGACCCTCGTTATATTGTCTCAATCATTGTAGATTAAGTTTGAACAACGAAGAGCTTAAATAATAAATGACTTTAAAGATGATTTGACGAAAACGAAAAACCTGTAAGCATTGGTTTCATAGTAGGAAAAACAAATACAGTGGAAGTCAGTGGTTGCAGGTTTCCAACATTCTTCAAAATATCTTCTTTTGTTTATAGCAGAATAAAGAAACTCAAACAGCTTTGGAACAAATGCAGGATGTGTAAATGATGACAGCATGTTCATTTTTGGGTGAACTGCCCCTTTAAATACCTCACAGTATCTTCATAGAGCTGAATGTACAAGCAGAGATGTGAAGCAGAAAAGACGATCACCGTCAGCATTGTGGACAAATATAAGACACCTGTATATTTTGAGACATGAAGATTTGGGGAATGGAGAGTGTTTCCACCTTGAAGACCACCAAGCAGATCACCAGCAGATCTGGAGTCTGTGGGGGTCTATTTATTTTTGTTAAATCATCATTGTGGATGGAACAGAAAGGGTTTATCTAAGACTGAGTTGATCTGCAGAGCTCAGTCAGGGTAATGTCAGACTGATGGTGTTGTTGCTCAGTGCCGACACTAGAGGGCTCTGCTTCACATTAAACTGCTTTATTTGTGTTCACAGTTTAAAAAGACTACACACAGACACAAATTCAGCATCTGATCAGACATTATCCAGTCATACAAGACTCACATTCACTTATATATATATATATATATATATATATATATATATATATATATATATATATATATATATATATATATATATATATATATATATATATATTCCTCAAATAGAGAGCAGATTTCTCCAGCACATTTCTAATCATAATAGTGTTAATAACTCATCTCTAATAACTGATTTATTTTCTCTTCATCGTGATGACAGTAAATAATATTAGACTAGATATTCTTCAAGACACTTCTATACAGCTTAAAGTGACATTTAAAGGCTTCACTAGGGTAATTAGGTTAACTAGGCAGGTAAGGGTTATTAGGCAAGTTATTGTATAATGATGGTTTCTTCTGTAGACTATCAAAAAATATATATATAGCTTAAAGGGGCTAATAATATTGACCTGAAAATGGTGTTTCTTAAATTTAAAACTGCTTTTATTCTAGCTGAAATAAAACAAATCAGACTTTCTCTAGAAGAACAAATATTATCAGACATACTGTGAAAATGTCCTTGCTCTGTTAAACATAATTTGGGAAATATTTAAAAAAAAAGAAAATTCAAAGGGGGGGGGCTAATAATTCTGACTTTAACTGTATATATATATATAGGTAGGCTAAATTGTCCATAGTGTATGTGTGTGAATGAGTGTGTATAGATGTTTCCCAGTGATGGGTTGCAGCTAGAAGGGCATCCTCAGCGTAAAACATATGCTGGATAATGTGGTGATTAATAAAGGGACTAAGCCGAAAAGAAAATGAATGAATTAATTAATGACATGGTCAAGACAATCTTGACAACTTAACTGAATTTGAATATGGCATGGTGCCAGACGGGCTGCTCTGAGTATTTCAGAAACTGCTGATTGAGCGGCAGTTCTGTGGGCGCAAATGCCTTGTTGATGCCAGAAGTCAGAGGAGAATGGCCAGACTGGTTCCAGCTGATAGAAAGGCGACAGTAACTCAAATAAGCACTCGTTACAACCGAGGTCTGCAGAAGAGCATCTCTGAACACACAACACGTCCAACCTTGAGGCGGATGGGCTACAGCAGCAGAAGACCACACCGGGTGCCGCTCCTGTCAGCTAAGAACAGGAAACTGAGGCTACAATTCACACAGGCTCACCAAAACTGGACAATAGAAGATTGGAGAAACGTTGCCTGGTCTGATGAGTCTCCATTTCTGCTGACACATTCGGATGCTCGGCTCACAATTTGGCCTCAACAACATGAAAGCATGGATCCATCCTGCCTTGTATCAGCGGTTCAGGCTGCTGGTGGTGGTGTAATGGTGTGGGGGAGATTTTCTTTGGGTCCATTAGTACCAATTGAGCATGGTGTCAACGCCACAGCCTACCTGAGTATTGCTGCTGACCATGTCCATCCCTTTATGAGCACAGTGTCTCCATCTTCTGATGGCTACTTCCAGCAGGATAACGCACCATGTCATAAAGCACCAATCATCTCAGACTGGTTTCTTGAACATGACAATGAGTTCACTGTACTCAAATGGCCTCCACAGTCACCAGAGCTCAATCCAATAGAGCACCTTTGGGATGTGGTGGAACGGGAGATTGGCATCATGGATGTGCAGCCGACAAATCTGCACCAACTGTGTGATGCTATCATGTCAATATGGAGCAAAATCTCTGAGGAATATTTCCAGTAGCTTGTTGAATCTCTGCCATGAAGGATTAAGGCAGTTCTGAAGGTGAAAGGGGGTCCAACATGATACTAGTAAGGTGTACCTAATCAAGTGGCTGGTGAGTGTATATATGCGTATGCGTATGCGTATGCGTGCGTGTGTGTGTAGTATGCTTTTGCCTCATTGCACTTGAGTAAAGAATATCATGTTTCACAGCAGTTGTGTGAAATGCATCAGTCATGAAGTGAAAGTATTTTCTTGCACATACCTTACGTGATGCATGATTTAATAAAGCAGTTAAGTGGCACACATGTTGTACATCTGCTTTAGATTGCCATACACTACTGTTGAGTGAAGAATGGAGCATATCCAGTTTTGCAGCATTCTCTTACGGTGTTGTTTAAGTATTAAAAGAAACAACACAAAGACGCAGGTAAAGCTGCTTTACAGACGCAATAGAAACAGAAATAATAGAAAAGTCAGGTATGAAGTTTCAGTTCAGTAGATGTTTGTTGATGATTCAGTTTGCTTTAATATAAATCTCACAGTTGAAGGATCCACTGACACAAACCAAGCAGACCTCGGACAGAAGGTGACAGAGGGCAGAATCAAAACTCCACCGATATAGAAATGGACAACAAACCTTGAGAGATACTAGGCTCAGTTCTCCAGTTCTCCTCTGGCCAAATGTAAAGGGCAGAGCTGCAGTCTGGATGTCGGAGGCCTTGAGAACGATGAGTCTTCATTGTGGAGACTCTGCAGGTCTGAGTTGGTCACCGGCGGGTGTTCAGGCTAGCCCATGATGTCAATACAGTGATTCGTTTGTCTGATGGTGAGGGGGCTGTGTTGAGTTCATCCTTACTGCACCACAAACATCTGCCCGATCCAACAGCTGAAGCACCGACTGCTCCAAACAGTCTTGAGCAGTTCGTTTGGATATCACATACACAGATCAGGGTAGTACCAGCCAATATAGTGATTTGAGGAGAATTCAGAATGAATCCAAACTTAACACTTTATTTTCCAGATGTAACACCTCCTCTATGTAAGATGTTTCACTGAGGGAGTTCACAGAATTTCAATCATACTGAAATTTACCTTCACAGGCCTGTTTTTTTACTCTTTTCTTCTTGTTTAATTTCTCCACAAGTATAGACCACACAAGCAAAAGCAATCAATACATACACCCTGGCAGTCACTGAAAATAAACAGTGTTTAAATGATATAGATGGTGAGCTGAATATATTCTTTAGACGGTTTGAGTGCAAGTCAATGAAATCCACATCCTCTCTCTGGGAAATACGATAGAGCAATGTAGAATTAAGAGTCACTGACCGGGTCATTCCAAGTCTCAGAGTATCATAGTAGTTCACTCGCCGATGTTCCACACTTTCTGGAAAAACTATTGATGACCATAAAGTTCAAAACCAATCAATGATCAATGAGTGTAGTCCATGTAAAAGTGTGCATCAACATCACCATCTCTGAAAAACCTCCAGCACAGGTCTAGATAAGAAATAAACATGGGGAAAATCACAACTCAATATTGAAAATACTCTCAAACTTAAACACTCATTCAACACTCACATTTGAGCAGCAACAATAATGTTCTCAGAGTGGCTTGGTAGCCTTAGTACACCATGCTGCTCCCTCTACCAAACACAACTCATTTGCTCTATGGTGGCCTGGAATATATCCGGTTATCACTCCCCTCTAGCGCAGCCTAGTGCCTCTTAGTAACATTGCAGCCACTGCTTCTGACACCACAAGGAACCAAAACTATAATTATAAACGCATGTAATGTTTGTTGGTTACACAGATAAAAGTGTCATGCCAGTTACAGATTTAAACAATATAAAAGAAATGTACAACATCAGTTACTCCAAGATAAAATCAAGCGTTAGAGAAGGATGAAGTACATTACAGCATGCAATTCTCTCATGCAAAAGCTCAGAGACTCACACACTGCAACGGGGTATCTTCGCTACAAGAGCCCAATGACATTTTTGTACCTTTCCCTTAAATACTCAACTCAGAACAAGCATCTATAAATTCAAGACAACGAAAGCGTCAGAGACTCTTGTCTGATCATGAGTTGGTGTGAAGACCGTTTTCCCTGGAGTGGAGCATCTGACAAAGATCTCATCAAAGCCAAAACCCAGGTCAACATATATAAGTGAATTTGTGAAATATTACTGTGGAATTTGACCACTTTACCAATCACACAGAGACATTTAAAATGACACCAAACATGAAAGGGAAAAACTATAGATCCAGGCGATACTGCATGCTGAGAACTTGGTCATTCTGTGTGGAATGTGATTGATCTACTCTAATGGAGAAGGTGAAGTAGAGGGCAGAGAGGAGGGCTCAGGATGAATGATGGAGACAGCTGAAGAACTGGTTTCCAAGCTAATCTTCTTTTCAGATTAGAAAATGTATTGGTTAATTGCCTGTTAGTTCTTGTGGTCTTGCCTCATGAAATACCTCAACAGTGGTCAGGGTCTGATATTGTGGAGAAATTTAGCCATTCTTACACCCTTTATGCTATAATTTATGCTATAAACCATCCCAATGAAAATGAAAGCTACCATTTCACCATAACCTTTCAGACTGACTCCAGATTCTGATCATAGGCCACAGAAATGCCACCGAGCGGGTTAATTTCCACAATTCTCTCATTTCAGTCTTTGGGAAATCCTCCAGAAGTCTATCAGAGGTAACATTCAGACACAGTAACCTCCAAAACCAGCCTTCCAGCTGACGTCACCCAGAAAGCAGAACCAGTTCTCCTGTAAATAGCGGAGCAGCAGTGATTCTGCACAGTTTCCATCATGAGAGGCGCAGGACAGCTCTGTGTGCTGGGGCTGATGATGCTGAGCTGGGCTTCGTGGCTCCGCTGTGACCCTGTAGACTCCATGTGCGGTGCGTATTTAAATGGAGACGTCAACATCGCAATACTGAGCTCAATTCACTCTAAGGTGAGAAACCTTCACCAACGAACCAGACCACAGCCATTCATCTGCTCTGAGTGAGTATGGACAAAGCCTTCTCATATTATGACATGCTGCTACAGCAAATAAGATCATATGCATACTTACCAATGCTAAGACCAGCAGAGTTCAGAAATGGAAACCAGGGACATTAAAAACTTTAGTGGTCAAAATATAACTTCAATGCCATTTGTTCTCATGAATTAATTATTTGTTCATAATTAATATTTGTTGTGGACTGCATATATTAATATTACTGTTATTCATTACAATGCTTATTGCTATTAAAACAGCATCATACTATTTATTTACAGTATGTTGTGCTTTATATATATATATACTGGCACTTTCACCCACATGGTAGTTTAAAAATGTGTAATAATTACTGTGATGTGAATGTAGAATTTTATTGAATCTTTGAATTGGTATACATACTTTATCCAGGTCCAGAAACACTGAGATACTGAGATAGCCTCTTAGACGACAGACTGTTCACACAAAACCTCTGTAGAGAGCCAGAAGATGGCCTCAAATGAAGACTTTTGTGGATTTGTATGTAGTTAAGTTTCTTAGACAAGTTAAAAAGAAATTTAGCAGCTTGTGTTTTTAATATGTGTATTTATGTGCTATAATCAACCTGTTGACCAGCTGTGTTTAACAATGAAGGGAACCTGGCATGCAGTCTGTTGTGTGTTCATATGTAGGGGCTCACGAGTAACAGAATCCCAGCTTCAGAAGAGGCATCAGTGACATTAATGCATTTAATATATGAAGGGAATATCCCAGAAGAGGTTGGAGAAAACTTGCTTGCGTGTGCAGAACCTTTTTATTCCAGACTGCTCTATGACTACAAATAATTCAAAGCTGAAGTCGCATCAAAATGAGCTAAATTTGTCTGAAAGATGTCATTTTTTAATATGGTTCATGTTTGTTTGGTTATTGTTATCAAACACTAGTTTAAGTTCGCTGGTGTTGAGAATCAGACCATCATCCTTCATGTGCAGAGCTGTGTTTGTAGGTGTGGTGTTCATATTCATATGTATAGATGGTTGTTGGAATTCAATTTACTTTGATAACGGTGTGCTGCTGCAGTGTTCTCCAAGCAGGAGGTTTTGCACAATGTTGAAGTTCAGTTCAGTGTGGTTTAATCTTCACTGCTGAAAGTCCAAACACTGAAGAGCAAATCCATCCATGAGCAGCTCCACAAGACATAATACAAGCAAGCCAGTGGAGACAGTGGAGGAGCAAACCTCACCAGTTGACCAAACTGAAGGAAAAAACTGGCCAAACTTCTTGTGCAGAGCTGCAGTCTAGGCGCTGGAGGCTGGAGAACGCTGGACGTCCATCGAGGAGAAGCTGCAGGTGGGAGAGGTCACTGGCTGGTGTTCAGGCTGACCCTTCAGGATCAATGTGGAGACTCGTCTGTCACTGGGGTCTTACAGGGATCAGTCTCATGCTCTCCACTCCTCCAGGATCCTGGAGACCTCAGGGATAATAAACACTGACTAACATAAGTGCAGATGCCGCTCACATTATAATGTCTTTAGGGAAGTGTTCCCAGCTCCGGTTGCACTCAATAATGCAGACTAACACTCCTTTAGAGGATTTAGATTTCAGCAGCATGTGTGTGTTATGTGTATGCTAATGCAGAGAGATGTGTCTTTAATCTAGTTTACTCTGACAGAGTGTGTCTGCTCCAGAACTGTGCTAGGAAGAGTTCCAGAGTTTAGGTGTCAGATATGAGAAAGATCTACTGCCTACTGTTGATGCTGATATTCTGGGAATAATCAATAGTCCAGGATTAATTGAGTGTAGAGGACGTGAAAGGCTATAATACACCAGGCGCTCCCTCAATTACTGGGGAGCTCAGCCATTCAGGGCTTTGTAGGTAGTCGATAAAGTGTTCACATGTATAGGATATTTAATAGGGAGCCAATGATGACTGAACTGGAGTAATATGATCATCTCTGTGTTCTAGAAAGCTCTCTAGCCGCTGCATTTTGAGCCAGCTGAAGTTTGTTAATCAGGCCAGCAGGGCAGCCGCCGAGTAACGCATTACAGTAATCTAATCTAGAGGTCATGACAGCATGAGTAAGCTTTTCTGCATTAGACACTGATAGCAGATGTTGAAGTTTACCGACATTTTTAAGATGAAAAAATCAGTTTTACAGATGCTGAAATCTGGCCTTTAAATAACAGGCTGCTATCAAAAATCACCCCCTAATTACTGAAGATGAGGACTGAACTGACAATCCATCAAGGGTTAAAGAGTGTTATGGGGTTTTGCGTGTGAGGTTTGTGGGTCAAGTAAGACCTCAGTTTTATCTGAATTAAGTAATAAAAAATTATTAGTCATCCAATTTTTAAAATCAGTCCAAAACTCTTCTGTCTGACACGTCACATGAGCCATTTTCCATTCTTTCAGATTTTGGATTACTGCAATTGTTTTATGGCATCTCCAAATATCAGGTAGCTCAACTTCAAGTGGTCCAGAATACTGCAGACAAATTTATCAAAAATGGTCACAAACATGATCATGGCACCCCCATTCTACATTTCATTCATCTGCAATCAGTCATTTCAGGATTAAGTTAAAAATCATTATTTGTGTTTCACAATCTGGCAATCTTCAAAATGCACAGCTGATCTTCAGCATCCCTTCTAAAGTTTAAGATCTTGTGATCTTAATTTATTGAAAAGGCTGAAACAGACAGGGGCCTTTCGGTAGGTCCTCAATTGTGGAATGGTTTGCCTGTACTACTCAGAATGGTCCCCTCTTTACCAGTTTTTAAAGCTCTTCTGAAAACTCATACGTTTTAACAAGTAAAGATCTGTTGATTTTTTTCCTGTGAGAGTAAAATCCTGGTCAAGATTAAGCCGATCAGAACACACATGGATCATGTCTGCCAATGGAATCAGTAATATGCATAATATGTATAGTTTTATGTTTATCTGACCTTATGTAGTCCCTCACACACGTAATATGCAGTTATGTAGTGCCTTAAATTAGCTCCAAAGGGAATATAACAGAATTTAAAGCGGCTTCAAAAGAATCAACTCTCTTGAACTGAACAAATGAATCGTCCAGCGCTTGTTTGAACAGGCAGTGCTGTTGACTCTAAAACAAATATTGCTATTCGAAATAAAGTAAAAACACTTCATACTTCAGCAGGGTTATACTATAGGAAGGCAATAGATTCATGAATATACACAGGCCACTTTCCTTTAAATACAAAACAGACTTTATTCATTACAAACAAAACTAACACAAACACAAACTTGAGTTCACTGGCGGTTAGTTGGTTGTTGAAGTGACGTATCTGAGGCTGTCGATGAAGTGAAGTCCGGAAGACAGAAACTGTAGTCCTGTCGACTGGTTTTGCGAAGCAACTCTAGACAGAAAGAAAAGAAAGAAGAGTAAACAGATGATGGGGAGTTCGAGGCTGGTCTCATCCCATTTTAGTGTCCCAGTCCAGCTGGACTGGACCTGGAGTTGTCCTGGAAGCGAAGCATCTCCACTCCTCAACAGCTGCTGCTGGTGCATCTGCTCCGCTCTGCTCGACTCTGTTGAGACTGGACTAGACTAAAGTTTGGGGTGATGGTTTTAACCATCAATGTTTCCGGCCCCTAATAGAACTGGATCAATAAGGCATTGTCCGTGGATCTGGATGACAGTCCCATGTTCGCACATGCAGCTTTGGCTTGGCTCACTCACATGAGCCATGGTCAGATCAAAATGGCTCTCGATCAAGGTGATTCTGATCACAGGTGTCGACTCAGTTATCGGTGTCTGCATTGTTAAGTCCCACACACTTATATTAAACGTATTATGTTTGGGAGAATTATTTTGAAAATGGCATAAGCGATGAGACTAAACCCTGCCATGCTAACAACACTTATCGTCTGCTGTGCCACAGGGTTAATTGAAGTGTACTCATCAATGGTGCAGAACTGAGCAACCTCATTTTCTGTTTTACCAGTTTTGATCTGATGACATTTCTACAGTCGCTGGGTGCCATCTACACAGTTGAGGAGATCAATAATTCAAATTTTCTCCCTGGAATTAAGCTGGGATATAAAATCTGTGACCCCTGTGCATCTCCCACCAAAGCACTGCACTGCCTGGAGCATTTACTGGCCATCAATGGATCCTTACCGGCGCTTTCAGACTATTCAGACTTCTGTCCACCATCCAAAGCGATTCTGGGAGAAAGATACTCTGAGTTATCCATCGCTATCGCCAAGCTCCTCAGCCTCTACCTTGTTCCTCAGGTAATTTCTGAACTCTCTGTCTTATTAAAGTCCGCATTTACATGCATATTGCAGAAGGAGAAGGTGTCTGTTCTGTCATACTCACTGTCAGTCAAAACTTGAGTTCACTTCTTCATTTTTACAGCTCTTTTAACAGCAGTTAAAGGATCATGAATCCCCAAAACACATATTTTCACATGTATATAGGGTTAGCTGAAAACATTAATATGACTCCTGCATTTTATCATGATGTGTAAATTAATTATTTGTGCTTTTAATTTCGTTCTTCCAGTTTGAAAAGCAAAGTAATGTTGTATGAGGTCATATATACTTCTCCTAGTGGTGACTGACTGTCAGGAGTGAAGACTATGATGTGGCACCAACAGATTTTAAGCATTTATCCATGTTTATTCATGAGAAAGAGCAGGTTCAAATCAATCACCACACATCCTACTGAATGAGATATAATACATTAATGTGAGGTATGAGGTGAGATAGAGGGGCAGCAAGAAGGTTTAAGTCCTGGCTGGGCCAGGGGGCATTTATGTGGCATTTTATTCTCCCTGTGTCTGTGTGGGTTTCCTTCGGGTGCTCTGGTGCTTTTGGTCCTCAAGGGGATCACCTCAGCTGTGGTGTTGATGGTAGAGGAGAGTGCTGACTATTCACTCTCCACATCTACAATCCCTGCCATTTCTGGGCTCAATCCTGCAACCTTTGGAATAATAAGTCCAACTCTCTAATGCACAGGTGTCAGACTCCTGGAGAGCCACAGCTCTACACAGTTAGTTTGAGCCCTAATTAAGTTGGAATTAAACTGCAGGGCTGTGTCCCTTTTTTGTCTTTGTGAAATTTGTTGATTTTATAATTGTGTTTTTCTCTGTTCTAGTGCTCAGTTACTAAAACTAAAAGTGTATCATCAGTAACTGAAAGAAACACTTTATCTGTCCCCAGGTCAGCACGTCCTCCTCTTCTCCAGTCCTGAGTGATAAACTGCGGTACCCGTCCTTCATGCGTGTGATTCCCAGTGATGTGCACCAGGCTGAGGCGCTGGTCAAGCTCATCTCTCATTTCTCCTGGAACTGGGTTGGTGTCGTGTACGGAGATGATGACTATGGTAGAGGAGCCTATCAGAGCTTCACAGAGAAGTCCCAGGGCAAAATATGTGCAGACTTCGAGAAAGTGGTGCCGCACTACTTAGACCAGGTGGATGTGGATAAGTACATCCAAGAAGCTGCAAATGCTATAAGATCATCCTCCGCCAATGTGGTGCTGCTCATCCTGAAGCCACAGCTGGTGGAAAAGCTCTTTAAGGAGATGATCCAGACCAACACTAGCAGAGTCTGGATCGCGAGCGACGCCTGGTCAATGTACCGTCCACTAACCCAGATGAAGGACATCAACAAAGTGGGCACAATCTTTGGCTTTTCTTTTGCTTTGGGAAACATTCCAGGGTTTGAAGACTACCTGAGGAATCTGAGGCCAACACCTGGAGCGAAGAATGACTTCATCGAGGAGTACCAGCAGCTGAGACTGAACTGCTCACTGTGGCCGTCCAGCTGCACCACAGATGATGTGCTGTACGCAGTAGAGCTGAGGGAGGCCTATCGAGAGAGAGTGGCCATTTACACAATAGCACATGGCCTCAGGGTACTCTTGAAGTGCAATGACACTGCCTGCTCATCTGAGACCAACTTCCCTCCATGGCAGGTGAGGTTTCTCTCCATGCAGTTGGGGTTAAGCTCAGTGATGAACTCTTCATTAGTGTGGGTCAGAGATCTCCAAGACTTTAGCTTTACTTGTCTGTAATGATGTAAGAGGGGCTAATAATTCTGACTTCAACTGTATGTATGTATATATATACTGTATATATGGAACTGTATGTTTTACTGTCTATGTGTGCCTGGGCTACCTTGTTAACCGGCTTAACAATAGTGGCTTAATTCCACACAGCTCATCTGTCTGTGCTCTACCTTTAGTGTATGGCAGGGTTACTCATCTACAGACGCTTTATTTAATTACATGTCTTAAAGTTGCAACCTGCTGTTTTGCTCTCTGATTGGTTGAATTGAAACATACGAATATCCTCTTGAAGACCAACAACCAGAGATGTACAGAGTACTACTTAGCGTGACACAGCCTTAATGAAGGCCAGCTAGTTAACGTTAAGTAAACATTGCAGCATGTTTCTTTAGATTCGATGGTGAATGTTTGAAGGCCGTTATTTCGCAGTCTTTCAGAAAACAGAGAACGCACTTAATTCTATCTTTCACTCTGACAAATGCAAGCATGGACTCTAAATAGGGCCATGGGTGGTCTTCTTCCTCATCGCCACGAACAGTTGAAAGTGAAGGAGTTGAAGGTGGAATTTCTGGGTTTTCCATGTCGAAAACTAACTAAAGTGCTCTCAGTGCAGGCAGGCAGCGCTGTCTTCTTTGATCGTCTGAATGATGACGAGCCAGCTTACTCAAACCTGTGACAGCGCCATCTGCTGCTCTGGCAGTGATAATGTGGGTTTGGAATGATTCGTAACATTTAATAACTGTAACGATGCAGCACATAAATAAATCTACCGGAGTAAAATATTAACCTCATCGAAAATATGTACTGAAGTAAAAGTGGAAGTAGGAGAAAACACAATACAGCAGTAGAGTACAGATACAGCCTTTAGTACTTAAGTACAGTAGTGAAGCAGTTTACTTCGTTACTATACATCTCTGCCAACAACACATTATATTCACTAATGTTTTACATGAACATCTTGCAGAGTGCTAATGAAAATGACACTGAGGTGTTTAAATGTTGAGCAAGCTCATTGGCTGCTGAGACATTAGAAATCAATCACCTGTTCCATATTGTTGGAAGCAGATTGAATGGGACTTATCTACTACGACAAGTCAGAAGCTCTTGGAGTTTTTTTTTTTTTAAGTAATCAGGATCAATACAAAGTAATAGCTGGTTTTGTCAGGGCAGGCAGCTAACAATCTTAAAATGTGCAGGCAGGGGTCAGTGCAGGCAACAATCACTACTATGATAGGCAAACAAACAAGGAATGCTCAGTAATGATGGCCAGGGTAAATCAATACATAGTGAGGATCAAGAGTAAAGCTGCGGTCACACTGGGCTTTTCTCTCCATAGACTTCCATTCATATGAATGCGAAGGCATCAGACCGGAAACACAAGGTCATGTGTCAAGTTTCACAGGTCTCTGCGGTGCAAAGTTCCAGCTTGGTGAACTCTGACCTGCGAAATCGCATCACTTGACTGTGTGAGATCAATCGAGGATCAAAACATGACCTGTCTGGACAGAAATGTAAAACATGGAGCGATCACTCGCTTTATTAATGTCTAATCATCTTGTTTAATCCCGCCCCTTTTCGCAGCGCCCCACGACAGAAGTTCGCATGATCAAACTCTAGTGTGACGAGTGGCAATTTATAGTGGGATGTTAAGCAGGTCAGCTGTAAATGAAATCGGTCTCAGGAATAAGGGCTTATGGGAGTTGTAGTCTGAATGATAAATTGAACATTGAAAATGAAATAATTTAATGGCTGTAATATATATAGTACCATATTCTGCAGTGTTTTGAACAGCCATGAACAACCACAGGGTGGACGTTAAATCATTTTGCCTTGTTTTGCAGCTCGTGTCAAGCATGCGCAGTGTCAATTTCACACTCGACGGAAACTCTTATTTCTTTGATGAACTCGGTGACTTTACGGACGGATATGATGTCATAATGTGGAAGGAAAATAATGATGAGCGAATGATTGAACCTGTGGGAAAATTCCTCATTAAAAAAGGAGATGTGGAAATCTTTAGAGAATACCACTGGATCAATGAAACCGTAAGCAGTGATGTCTCTTATGCTAACCCCTCTGGCCTTCAGTTAACAGTCTATAATGATGACTGAACACACACATCTCCTCCATCCTACAGCTCCTCAGCTCCAGTTGCTCTGAGTTCTGCCAACCTGGAACAGTGAAGAAGCAGTCAAACATCACCTGCTGCTACAAGTGTGTCCCCTGCGATGCGGGATACTACACCAATGCATCAGGTAAAGCAGAAAATCATGTTGATTCAACCGTATGAGCATTTCCCCCCGGCTTCTTACTCAGTCCTTTACTGTTTCAGAGGTTTGTTCCATTCGGCAAAGTGCACATCACAGGATATACTGCCATGATTCCAGTTTCAATAAAGCATGTTCAGGTCAAAGGGTATTAAGTAAGCCTTGTCAAGTATCCCAGCAGGCACACAACATCATAAGACATTAACCCTTCACACTCTGCTCTTACTGGTGGATGAAGATCAATGAAGATTGGCCACCAGCTGCTCACATTTAGCCATTAAACATCCAACATCAAATTGGCCAGTGTTTCAGTTTCATTGTCTAAACCAGGGGTCACCAATCTCGGTCCTGGAGGGCCGGTGTCCCTGCAGGGTTTAGCTCCAACTTGCCTCAACACACCTGCCTGTATGTTTCAAGTATACCTAGTAAGAGCTTGATTAGCTTGTTCAGGTGTGTTTGATTAGGGTTGGAGCTAAAATCTGCAGGACACCGGCCCTCCAGGAACAAGTTTGGTGACCCCTGGTCTAAACCCTGGATCTACTTTTCCTTATATCCTTTATATCTTCATTTTCTTAAGTGGGAAGTGTACTGTTCTAGGTGTTTCATTCAGATGTTTGAATGTTGGAGAGGTCTTGGTTTCAGGTAAGCACAGTGCATTTTCTGCTAAATAAGGACCAATGCCAAACCTCGCTATCTTTGCTTAGTCCCTTGGTCGCCACAGCAGAATGAACCGCCAATTACTCTGGCATATCTTTTACAAAGTGAATGACCTTCCAGCCCCAACCCAGCACTGAGAGCACACAAACTCATAAACCCCCAGTGCTGGAAAACACCCATACACACTCTCATTCACACACACTTATATACTATGGCTAATTTAGTTTCTCCAGTTCACCTATAGTTCACATGGGTTTGTTGGAAACTGGAGCACCTTGAGAAAACCCACACAAACACTGGGTGGACATGCTCAAACTGAGGAGCCTTCAAGACTGCAATATAATACAATCTTTTTCACAAACCGGTAACCTGGGGTGCTGAAATATAACTGGGAAAGCTGGCAGTGGGTGGGTTATAGAGATCAAAACAGAGACAAACATCCCAACAAGGAGCGTACATTTTCAAAGCAGAATAACTGACTTTAGCATTGCTTTTCAGATGTTCACTCAGCACTTTCCTAAATATCTGCAACACATTATGGTCTTTATATGATTTAGATGATTTAAAAACTTACTAACAGCACCTTTAACATCCCAGTAAGCAAAGTCGTGCACTCATAACCCGGACTACTTTGGGAACCAACGGTAGAACAAATGTTATCGGTTTTACAAGAATCAAATCCCAACATTAAGCTAATGACAGTATCTGAGGACAAACTCAGAGCTGAAGGTGTCCTGGTGTCCTGCAGAGTCCAACACAAATCAAAAACAGCTGATCATGCTATTCAGTGTCTCCCTAGAAACCTAGAGACAGGCATGCTCTACTAGACCCATCCCTGCTAGACTTGTAGAATATTAAACATTAGAGCTGCTTTTCTAGTTCACCTGTAATGACTGTTTGTATGCTTGTTTTTCAGATCAGTCTGAATGCCTGAAGTGTCCTGACGGGCAGTCATCTCTTAAAGGAGCAATCCAATGTGAGATCGTCAAGGAGCAGTATCTGTTCTGGACGGATGGTTACCCCATAGCTCTGTTAGCGGCCACTGCTATAGGCCTGCTTCTGGTGTTGGCCTCGTCCATCCTCTTCTGTGTGCACAGGAACACGGTGGTCATCAAGAAGGCAGACAGCACAATGTCAGGATTCATGTTTCTGGGGCTGACGGCCAGCTTCATCAGCGTGATCATGTTCATCGGCAGGCCGAATGAGCATCTGTGTAGGGCACAGCAAGCCGTGTACAGCCTCGGCTTCACCCTGTGTGTTTCCTGCATTCTGGTTAAAGCCTTTCGCACCTTTCTGGCTTTCCTGGTCTTCAATCCACAAAAGCAGCATGAGCTTAGGAAACTCTACAAGCCTCTTATGATCCTGGTCCTGCTGACTGGGGGTCAAGGCATCATCCTATTGTTCTGGCTGATTTTGAAGTCTCCTTACCCAGATCCTTTAAAGGCTGAAAGCAGCTTGATAAAATATATAATCTGCAATGAAGGCTCTATTGCAGGTTTTGGGGCAATGCATGGTTATATAGCTCTGTTGGCCTTCACCTGTTTCTTTCTTGCGTTCAAAGGCAGAAAAGTCCCACAGGATTTCAATGAAACCGGAGTCATCATCTTCAGCATGCTGATCCATCTGTTCGTCTGGCTTTGCTTTATTCCCATTTATATTGACAGAAACAGGACCGAGCAGCGGCACATCGTACAGGCCTCAGCCATCCTGGCCTCCAACTACGGCATCATGTTTTGTCATTTTCTCCCCAAGTGTTATGTGGTGCTGTGGGAGCTGTCGGAGAACTCTAGGGCGATCATCCTAGGCAGGCTGACCAGACGCATTAGAGATGAGACGGCCAGTGCAGATATTGGTGTAGTAACAGTCTCAGGCATCATCTGTGCAGAAGCGCCAGCAGAGATCAGC
Source organism: Danio aesculapii (assembly GCF_903798145.1). Classification (NCBI taxonomy): domain Eukaryota; kingdom Metazoa; phylum Chordata; class Actinopteri; order Cypriniformes; family Danionidae; genus Danio; species Danio aesculapii. The sequence goes on from NC_079454.1 coordinate 143,046, forward strand.
CCTGTTTTCAAGGATCCTTCTATAAAATCTGTGGAGTCATTTCATGCGGACAGAGGCGGTGCAGAGCAGGCCAGACAAAGACACATTACTACAAATCCTGATTAAATCCTCATCTTTGACAGCCGGTTGCAGAAATCACTGGCAGGGTCACAGAGAGGATTTCAGTCCAGAGAAAACCTACAAATACTCCTGATACAAGACACATGTAACTCAGTTTACCCTGTGCTACTGTTGGTGGTTCAAAACACAAGTCACTTAAATACCTCTTCTTCTTTTCTTTTTCACTTTTATCAAAACAATTAAGTCAGGGGACTTTTAAAATATATTTTGATTATAATGCATATATATATATATATAATACAGAATGACAACAGACTTCAATTGAATCAGAGTTTAGCGGGTAAATTCTAATAAGACTAGGTAACCAGCAGGGCATCTTATTAGCCAGATGAGCTTATGGTCTTACGCATGCGCTTTATTCCTGAAGTGTGACCATATGTGTGTGTGGCACAGACTTAAGCTTCAATCCTGTCCTGTCTGTGGAACAAAACAGCAACTGGACAGAAGGTAATTGGTCAAATAACTCAAGAAGACTGGGATAGCAGACACGGACAGCAAAGAATTTATTCTTGAGCATTATATCTTCATTCAGCAAAACTGCTGAAAAAGAAAGGAAGATCATTCTCCCATCAACATGGGCTGCTCTCCCTCCAAAGGACAACTCTTTAGTAAAAAGCCTGCTTTACCATCTGGGCCAGCTGAAAGCAAGACAAACCCCGGCCTTCTATCAGATGGAGATCAGATTCAGTCCAGAGCAGAGGATTCAGAAGGACTAGAAGAAACAGAGATAGAGGAAAATGCAAAAAACTCTGAAGGTAAGAGGTGTTCAGTAGATAATCTAGTCTGCGATGCCATAGCAATAGTGCAAGAAGATGCTGCTGAGAAGATTCTGGAGATAATCTGTTCTCATGATGAACAAAGTGCACAAGAGACTCTCCTAGAAAAGCAGGAAGAAGCAGTAGAGGAGAAAAAGACCAAAGAAACGCAGGTAAAGCGAAAAAAGCAAAAAAAAACGAGACTGAGAAAAAACTCCTATGTGCTGTCGAAAGCAGAGTTTGTACTGAAAGCCCACCAGGCAGCCTATGCGTACCTGAACCCCAGCATATCCAAATACGAGTCTCTTCTAGGGCTCCTAGGCCAGGCTGCACAGACCCAGCGCTCTCTACAGACCACGGTGGCTTCAGTAGTGCTGCACTTCGAGGAGATCAACCAGGCTCTGGAGGACCTGGCCGCTGACGGCGAGCAGCTGCTGAGGGAACATGGACACAACATGACGTGGCCCGCTTCTCTCAAAGACTATCCCCCTACAGCAGCCAATGGGCAGACCGGCTCCCCACTGCCATCCGAGCTGCTGCAGCAGATGCTCCTTCACTCCGCAGTGAACATGGCCTCAGTGGGAGACTCTGTCAGATGCCGGAGCGACTCGGCCCTACAGGAACTAGCCCAGTACTTTGGCTCCATGTCAGAGCTCATAGGAGAGAAGCTGCTGGCTAAACGTGCGGCTGAGGAGCGCTTGAAGCAGGTCCTGTGCCATGTGGAGGCAGCTGCCTTCAGAAAGCCCTGTCCTGAGGACTCTGCACTGCACAGTGAGGACAGCGGCATCGGTGCAGAGAACGACTGTCAGAATGGATCCGAGCGCCTGCGTCGCAGCAGGGGGAGTTTGGGATCAGGAGCAAATGCTAGAATAACATCTGCCTTCAACAATAGTTTATCTCTAGACCAGCAGCACACCAGTGAGCAAGTTTCAGATAATGATGAGGATGAGGATGATGAAGAGGATGATGAAGATGCAGAACCCGAGGAGGAAGTCAGTGGCAAAGATGAGCTGGAGGTGCAAGAGGACAAGAAGATTGAGACAACGTGTGGCTTTTCTGAAGCAGACACCAGCCGTCCTGCTTTCCAGAGTGGGCTTCAGGAAACAGCCAAGGCCAGCTATCTGAAAAGGAAAATCAGACGGCCAAAAACAGCAGACAACAACACTTTTCAGATGAAACCGAAGCATCGCCATTTAAGAGGACCAAAGCGCTCTCAATCTGCAGAGTGTTTGTGCAGTGAAGAGAAAGACTCAGATCCTCATGAGAAACTGGGATATCAGAGAAACCAGCAAGCCCAGCACTGGAGGAGAAAAACTCATTTACCCGAAGGTCGTGTTCGGTCAAAGATCAGAGGTGGTTCATCAGGGGCACCGAGTGCAGACAGATACTACGGCCTTCAGTATGGCAGCAAAGGGCCTTTCAGAGCAGTTCCACCCAGCTCTCCTCCAGCCTTTACTCCAGAGCCACCGGGGCGAAATGCTGTCAGGAGGCTCATCAACACTTTCAGCCAAGGAGTGGAGGACACTTCAAGACAAGGTCTTTTAGACCAAAGGCCAGTGAGGGCCAGAGGCCACAAGAAATGCAGTCTGCCACTTCTGCAGAACAGCAGAGGAGCGCTGACCACCGGTGCCGACCTCCATTTGCTGGCTGAAAGACCTGAGATCCTGGACCTGGACAGCCTCCCGCCTCCGCCTCCAGAGATGCTTATGGACAACTCGTACATCAGCAGTGCAGGACCATCCGCTGAAGAAAGGCCTCATGATGTGCAGTGCCGGGGCCAGCCTGTGCCACTCAGCCGGGCCAACATGCAGCGCTGCATCTCCTCTCGGCCTGCAAGGCAAGATGCTTTTCTGGGCTCCAGCATTGAGCGGGATTATCCGCAGGTGACTGAGGGTGAGAACGCAACGCTGCACAACAAATGTTATCCTCCAACCACTCCACCAGTCTCCAGGACACGACTCCCACCCTCTTGCCCCACTGTGCACCACGCAGTGCCGACTCCCCCGTCCACAGCCTGGCCCCCCAACGGGAGGTGGACTCCATCTGCAAAACCACACACACTTCCTCCTGGCTCACAGTCTTATTTAGAGGCCCGGGCCAAGTTTTGTCAGGAGAACCAACCGTGGCCCCCCTCATGCACATCTACATTACCCCGGCCATGGGGAGATCCAGCCCGAGGAAGGGTGTTGACAGGACACCTCCAGCCATCGGGTCACGGCCCACAGCCCCACAGCGAGCCACTGCCGGACATCAGAGCGCAGGAGGGGCAGATCAGGGACGGCCCAGACTCCACCAGTGACGGGTGAGTGTCCTCCATTACTGAAATATCACAAATCTGCAATATCTGATGATGAAGGATTACATGCAAATGCACCCTAATGAATGCTAAAAATAAGACCAAGCAATCAAGCCATGTTAAAGGAACAGTTCACCCTGAAATTAATCACTGGATCATTTTGGTTGAGTTTTTTCTTCTGTTGAACACAAAGGAAGACACTGAAGAACGCAAGAAAGCAGCCATTGACTTACATAGTAGAATCTAAAATCACTGTGTAAGTCAACGGCTGCTTTCATTCCAGCATTCTTCAGTGTCTTCCCTTGTGTTCAACAGAAGAATGATGAAAATGAGGAAATGATGACAGAATTTTCAGTTTTGGTTGATCTGGCCCTTTAAGAAAACAATAAGAATGTACAGAGTTACCTCCACTCTGTTTTGGTTTACCTGCTTGTTCTTGATGTTTTCAGGTTGATAACACTATAGCCGGTGGTGTAAAGTAACTACAAATCCTCAAATGACTGTAATTGAGCAGTTTTCCTCAGGAATTGTTCTGTACCAAGTCGTTTTATAAATGTGCACTTTTACTCTCCCTCGAGTACATTTTTACTGCAGTATTGGTACTTTTACTCCACTGCTGTTCAACCTGCAGTCACTACTGTATTATTTCTTGTCTATGGGGATTAGAAACATCAGTCCTGTGATTCCCGTCCAATCAAATCACACACAGAAGGTAAATCTCATCATAATGTACTACCTCAACACATGAGCGCTTTATAAATGCAGAAAACTGCCTGGAAACATTAAAAGTGTACAGAAGATGTCCAAAATCTTTACACAAAATGACCCAGAGACGGTTTAGATGCATGTCACAGATGAGAAGATGACGGATGTTCACTGTATGATGACTGAAATGGCCTTAAAACACCCAGCAGACACAAGACGTCAATGTCCAACATCAAACCTAAAATCAACCAAATATCATCATCTAATGATGTTACAGCTTGACGTTGTGTAGATGTTACCACTATGAAATCTATCAGATGTTGGATGTTGGTTGCCACACCTGATGATTAAATGTCAGTATTTGACGTCAATATGACGCTGGTCTAAGATGATGGCGGCTGTATTTTGGTCACTGTCTAACACAACCTAAAAACAACCCAAATTTGACGTCGTTATTGAACATTAAAATAACGTTGTCTTTAGATGCTGGCTTTAATTTTGGTCACCTGATGTCAGAATCTAAATCTAACCTAATAATAACGTCTTATGATGTTGTGTTCCTGCTGGGCAATCACTAAATGCACTACAGAATGTTACGTTTACACACATCCACAAATGACATGTAAATGCATCAGCTTTACACGGCGTGATGCTCACTACTCTTGAGTACTTTTGAAAGCTCCTTTTACTCAGACTTTGAGTAATATCTACAACAGATTTACTCTACATTTTTAGGCAAGTAATGCTACTGTTACTTGAGTATGATTTTTCAGTCCTCTTCCCACCACTGGCTATAGCAGAAGAACAAAGATCCTTATTCTGTCATTATTATTAGTATTTGTTTGTATTGTTTCACTCTGTTCAACTGTCTGATTTGTTTTGTGCAAAAGTAAAACATGACCGTTCACATTCATAAATAGTAGTGACGCTCTCTTTTTTACCTGGAATGATATCAGACACATGTTGGTGATTATTATTGTTTTAAAAATATTAAATCACATATCAAACATCACATTTAGCATACTATAGCATATCACATTTCTCCTCAATATCACACACCCTACGTCCTCTATATATATGCCATCAGATGACACAGGTCTGATTAGGTTTAGGATTTAGTTGAGTGGCTGGCCTACAAACACACAGAACAGAAGCAGCTGCTGAGAGACAGGTGGAGGGTCGCTGAACTAGATTAGTCAATTGTGTTTTAATGTTAATACAGGTGCTCCGTCAGCCAGTTATTTACAGCAGCAGTATCTCAGTGACCTGACTCTTCATCTCCTCCCGCAGCTCTGGGGTTTGTTGAAGCGCTCCGCCTCAGAGAGAAAGAGCATATTCATAACTGTCCTGTCACGCATCTCTCATCACCTTCTGCAATGGCAGGAATGTGCTGTCACTTACAGTAAAGCGGCTTTAACCACGTTTGTGTACATAAGTGCTTCAAAAACAACTACTGTTTAAAGAGATCGCTTTCAACAATGGCAAAGACCCCCCGTTCACTCTCTAAACCTTTACAGGTGACCTTCTGTTGAACACAAGTGAAGATATTCTGAAGAAAGCTGGAAACTATTCAGGTCCATTATAGAATAGCTACAGGCGTCCAGCTTTCTTTACAACATCCTCTGTGTCAGATGATCTGTGACAGGTAAAGAGTGAGTAAATGATGACAGAACAGTCTGTTTTGGCTGAGCTATCTCTTCAATGTACTGAGATTATGTGGGCATTTCTGTGAACATGATATAGCCATCCTCAATCTGACTGGAGGAGTTGAGTTAGAGCTGACAAACACACAACTCTAAACCACAGGTTACTAATGTCCTTTCACTAATAACAGCGTATAACAGTGTCAAACACAGCGTACAGTACTGTCCTCAAAGATGCTCAGTCCAGCCGGAGGGATCAATCAAACTGTGAAGTCAATAGTGAGAGGTTACTGCAGTGTGTTTGCTATCACAGGGCTTTATTTCTAATCAGGACAAACTGTTCATTTGAGATTTCCAGAGCAGAGCAGAGCAGAAGTGTGGGATATTTATTGTGTTATAATATTGTAATCATCCTGAGAAAGAGAATCCACAATCCCAGTCTATTATACTGCAGTTAGAAATCACCCTCTGCCCTATAAGTCAAGATCTGGACACCAGAGATACGCTGGAAGAGCTGTATTATATCAGAAAATATACATTATTACTGTGATTGGCCAATTAAATGATGGGAGACGCAGTGGCGCAGTGGGTAGCGGTGTCACCTCACAGCGGGAAGGTCTCTGGTTTGAGTCCCAGCTGGGTCAGTTGGTGTTTCTGTGTGGAGTTTGCATGTTCTCCCCGTGTTGGTGTGGGTTTCCTCCGGGGGCTCCGGTTTCCCCCACAGTCCAAACACATGCACTATAGGGGAACTGATCAACTAAACTGGCCGTAGTGTATGAGTGTGTGAGTGTGAATGAGTGTGTATGGGTGTTTCCCAGTACTGGGTTGCGGCTGGAAGGGCATCCGCTATAAATCATATGCTGGATAAATTGGCGGTTCGTTCCACTGTGGTAACCCTTGATAAATAAAGGAAGTAAGCCAAAGGAAAATGATGAATGGAATTAAATGATTCAACAGTTCAACAAAGGAAGGCAGTGTTACACGACTCTCGTTATGCACATGTATTTATGACATTAGGACTGTATTGTTTAGCTGATGTTTACACACACACACACACACACACACACACACACGTTTACTCCGGGAAGTCAGGGGAAACCCAGAGGAACCACCCCTTGTCTAATGGTGATGTGGTGGTGATGAGCCTCTTCTGTAAAGCTGCTGTAGAATGATCTGTACGCTGTATTGAATTGATCTGTACGCTGTATTGAATTGATCAGGAAGAACCTGTCATGTCTGGAGATTTCTCATGACTGTAGGTTAGGAAGGTGGATGAGAAGAAGCAGAGGAACACTAGAGAAAGAGAAAGATGTTACGCAGTCAGGTGTGTGAGTGCTGAGAGTTTACTGCGGTTAATCAGAGCTAATCTGAGCCGCTCAGGCTAATCCTGCAGATTACCATCAGACAACACTGACAACACACACCTGTGCTGAGGAGGAGGAGGAGGAGGAGGAGGAACATGGCCTACATACTGTACATCTCTCTCGCTCAATCTGTCCATCCATCCATCCTTTTCTCTATCTGTCTATGCGTCTGTCCATCCACATTTCTATCTCTCTATCTCTCTATCTGTCTATCTATCTATATATCTGTCTGTTTATCTGTCTGTAGGTCGATCGTTCTGTCTGTCTGTCTGTCTGTCTGTCAATCTATCTATCTATCTATCTATCTATCTATCTATCTATCTATCTATCTATCTATCTATCTAGCTAGCTAGCTATCTATCTAGCTATCTATCTATCTGTCTGTCTGTCTGTCTGTCTGTCTGTCTGTCTGTCTGTCTGTCTGTCTATCTATCTATCTATCTATCTATCTATCCGTCTGTCCATCTGTCTGTCTGTCCATTCATCCATCATTACTCATCCATCCTTCTGTCTGGTCATCTCTCTAGACAGCACAAATGGTATTTCATTAATAAAAGCACACTAGAAAAGCACATGTGGTGTGATATCTCAGTAATGCCTTTATAAAGTGAAGCGTTTCTGAAAGCTAACGCTGTTATTATTCATAGATCAGAGTCAGACGAGTGCAGTCTGCTCAAATGAAGAATAAAATAATCCAGTGTCAGGCTGGAGTTTCCCTCTGTGCGTCTGTCAGCTCTGGTATTATTCACACAGGGGCATGGAGCTCTTTCAAACACACTCACACTCTGTGATTTATCAGCTTCCTCCAGTGTTGAACACACAAGCAGGTATTTTAATAAAGCTGAAAACCTGTAACCATTGACTTCTCTGGTATTTTTCCTACTACAGAAGTCAATGGTTACAGGTTTTCAGCTTTCTTCAAAATACCATCTTTAGTGTTGAACAGGAGAAAGAAACTGACGAAGGTTTACAACCACTTGAGGGAGAGTAAACAGTGTGTAATCTACCCCTTTAACTATCCTAAACGCAGTGTTTGATCCCACTGAATATGATGCTTTCAGACATCTTATGAAACCCCTTCAGCTTATATTAGATCCACCCAGACCTGATGCTGAATGCCTCTTTCAGCACTGAGCTCAGCTTTATCAGGGTTGTAGCCTTTAAAAGTAGCCGAAAGCCTTTATCAGCCCAGCAGTTGTTTTTCTGGATGTTTCCTGAGGTTGTGTTTGTGTTTTTCCCACAGGACGAGGCCTGAATGTGAGCCAGAGCCGGCAGACTCTCACCTGAACACGCTCCAGTCCCAGCAGATTGCAGATTAGCTGGATTACAGACCTGAGCTGGGATATATCGGGGAACTTTCCAAAGAAATATCAGCACCACAATGCTTCCAGGAGCTTTAAAGTGTGTGCATTCGTTTCTGTGTCAATCTGTTGAGCTCATGTTTACGTTTCCATCTATAGCAGATCTTTCTAATGATTTTTAATGTATAACACCAGATCAAGCGCACTAGCTTTCGTCAGAGACACTGCCTTTATCATACTCATGTAACTGTACTCACTGTGAGACATATCTAATCCTGAATAATAAACTATATCACTCATATAATCTCCGGTGAGTGTCTTGTGAAGCTGTATTCGTGTGTTTTGAGTAGAAGATCTGATCTGATGTTATTAATGTTTCCCACACACACACACACACACACACACCTGAGCACTGTACACACACTACTGCATGAGTTGAGTTTGACCATTCAACACACACAGAGAGACTTGTTTCACTATCTTTGTGAGGACATTACAGAGACTTTCACTGTTTGTCTCTGTTTTTAGGTATATAGTTTATTATACACTTATATATTAAGTTACTCAAATGATCAAGTGGATATCTGCTGATTTCAGAATTCATATGAGCCTAATATCCAGTGAGTTGTTTCTTAGATATGTACTGCCGCCTGGTGGTGGTGTTAGCTTCTTACAATGACCCTGGAGCACAAAACAAGTCATATTCGTGTCATTTCTTTACATTGAGATGTGTACATCACCTAGAAGCTGTATAAATATGCTTCTCATCGAGATACGGCATCATAAAAGGTATTAATGAAATAGGAGTTGTTTCTTCTAATACATTGTTTAGATCATAGATGTCAGGCTGGATTCCTGGAGGGCCGCAGCTAATGAAGCTAATGAAGGTACTAACGAAGATGCTCACAATATCAACAACAACGTCAAAGCAGTACTGTATTAGAGCAAACCCTAACATGTCCAGTGTTGGCTGACTGCACTGTTTCTACTGTTAAAACACACTATGGCCGTGTGTGTCTGCTGGTGTTTTGCTACCTGTTGTTCTTTACTCAGCCAGTAGGCGACACTGTTGGTCCCATTTAAGGCTCTGCTCAACAGGATTTGGTTATGCTGAAATTTAGTGTTTGGATCACACTGATCAAACCCAATGTTCCTGTAAAATCTGTCATAAGAGTAAGAGAGATCAGTTCATCCTGGACAGCACAAGATGGGATTTCCATATCTGGAGCAGTTTGATCCAGATTAATCTATTGAGAGACTGGGCCCTGTGGATAACAAATCTTCAATGTCTGAAAGCACGCGCACACACACACACACACACACAATAACATGAACGATCTTCCAGAGAACGACAGCAGCCGTCATCAACACTGAATAAACCTTTTATTGAGCTGAAGTCGAGTGAACTAATTACAGAATCCAGAGGAGGAACAGGAACTACACTCCTCTTACACTGCAGAAGAACTTGCCGGACTGAGAGTGTGTGTTCTGGCGTCTGGTCATTACGTGTGTGTGTGTGTGTGTGTGTGTGTGTGTGTGTCTGTGATGTTGTCTAGAGTTTGGTTTTAGTTTAGAGCAGAAGCAGAAGATGAAGGAAAGCAGCTGAAACACACACACACACACACACACACACACACACACATGTACAGTTTGTGTCGCCCAGAGTGTGCTGATGCTCTGTCCTGCTGTCTGTGTGTGAGTGTGTGTGTGTGTGTGTGTGTGTGTGTGTGTGTGTGTGTGTGTGTGTGTGTATATATATAGATATGTCTGTCTGTCTATCTGTGTGTGTGTTTGAGCGTGTGCGTGTGTAAATATGTCTGTCTGTGTGTGT